>NC_091471.1:105569780-105871169 GCF_036971445.1 Narcine bancroftii | reverse complement strand
TGTTAGCTTATGGAATAAACTGCTGGAGGAAGTGGCATTTGGACAGTACATATATAGGAACAGTTTAGAATATGGGCCAAACACAGGCAAATTGGACTAGTCTGATTAGCATGGACAAATTGGGCCAAAGGGCCTGTCGATCTCTATAACTCTAATGACTGAGTCTGAAGTCAGGCCACACCCTTAGGATCTATTTCTGTTTGTGATGGTGACAAAGTGCTTAGTGTAAGTATATGTAATTCTAGCTTCACAGACAGAGGCACAATTCTGACCGATTCTGACCACCACACTTTAGGAGAAGATATACCAAAAATTATTTTCAAGGGTTCTTCAAGGAATGGAAGGATAGAGCTGTGTGACGAATTAGAAAGGCTGTGGTTTTCCTCGCTGGAGTGGAGAGGGTTGAGAAGAGACTTGATGGAGGTGCACAGGAACTGGATGGGTTTAGATGGTATAAAGAAAGGGAATTTGTTTCCATTTGCCGGGGGTTAAAATGACAAAATTAAGCGAATGACAGAAGGACCGGGGTGCCATGAAGGAAAACTTTATGATGCAGCAGGTAGTTAAAGCTGGAAGTTATTATCTAAAATATGGTGAATACTGATTCAGTGCCAGATAAGATGAAATGATGCCTAAATGCTTTCAAATAAAATGCATCCTTAAGGAAAGAGGGAACATGAAGAACAAGTGAGCAATTAATTCCACATTTTTTGAAAACCTGATAATAATGATTAGCAAACCAGAATAAGCTACGATTTCAGCATCTGGTAACATGCTTATTATGTTTTATTTCCTTGAACAAATCCTGTGACCTGAGCCCAAACCATCCCTAACTTTGATATTAACTGATACAATGCAGGTGGACATGCTAAGAGAGAAATGTGAGCAAATACGAGATTGGGGGGTGCAGGAGGTCAACTGATAAAAGAGCTACAATTTTACATCAGGCCTTTTCCTTCGTTGAAATAAAAGCAGAAAATTATCCTAAAATACTGAAAAATTAAAAGTCAAGCTAATTTAACAATGCAATCCTTGTCATATGTGGATATCAATATTGCAGCAGATGGTTCTCAAACAGTTAAATAGGCATAGTTATTCAATGCTGATCCTTTTAATGTAAAATATGGAAACAAATCATCAAAAAGCAATGACTTTGTAAATGTTATAATTAAAATAGGATGAAATTGGCAGGCCATAGTGGTACTTATAAGGTTTTTTTGTGAAATCTTAGCAAAAATCATCTATCCCTTGATTAAAATTCAGCACAACATGGCACAGTTCAGAGTCGGCAAAGAATCCTAATGAAAACAACTTTACAAACCACCCACTAAATGCCAAAATTAGCAGGTGCAATTAGCAGATAGACAGAGCTGCCTCTAAACTCTCTACAGAAGCCTCATTCTGGCATTTTCAAATGAGTAGTGTAAGAAAATGTGCTATTATTCACAGTTTTATTTTTCCCAATAAGCCACAAAATATTAACCCTTTCATGCTGGTTATTTGTGAATTGGCAATTCGAAAAAATCCACTGACTTCAATGACAAAATTGAAGGAACAAAATGATCAATCACTGGGGACATGTGTCGTTTCTTGGATCCACCAAGGAATAGAACTTGTTTGATTAGGTATAGATTTAGTTGTTGTAATTTTTGTCAGGCTAGTGTCCTTTTCACTTACTCCGAATCAGCCCATAAGCTTTTAATTTTTGGGAAAATTTTGAAGAATATATTTTCATTCATATCTGGATTGTGGGTTTCAGTGAAGATAAACATTATTTTTCTCCATCACTAATTGCTCCTGGTTTTTGCCATTCAGGAGGTGTAGATGTTTTGAGATTTAAGAAGAGAGCTACCTACTTCAAAATACCTAATGGCTAACGTTGTGGGTTAATTGTCCACTGTAGCTTTACCATAGTGTAGGTAAATGGCAACATAAACAAAACAAAGGAGGAACCTGTGTTATGTGAGAAAAACTATGTGTAGAGGTATGGAAAAAAAGGGACTGATGGGATTGTTCTTTTTGGAGCTAGTGTGGACACAATAGGCTGAATGACCTCCATCCGTGTCATAATAAATAATTAGGTGATCTTGCAAATAGTATGAGGTGCAGTTAGAACTATGGCTGCTGGTGACTACCCCACAACCCACCCCCATTCCACCCTCCACCCCAGCGTCATTCCACCCCCTCAACTTATTATTGATCGGAGAGTCAGTAATGCCTAGAATACTACAGAACAGAAAACAGGTCATTCAGCCCTTCTGATCTGTGCCAAAACATCATTCTGCTAGTCCCACTGACCTGCACCCATTCCATAACCTTCCAGACCTCTCCATCCATGCATCTACCCAATTTATTCTTAAAACTTAAGAATGAGTTAGTATTTACCATGTTAGATGGCAGCTCATTCCACACCTCCACCACTCATTGAGTGGAGAAGTTCCCCTTAATGTTCTCCCTAAACCTATCCCCTTTCACCCTAAAGTATCGTAGTTTAGTTTAGTTTTAGTGTTGCCCATATGTTATTTTCACAGAGCATTTATTTTTGTGGGGGAGAAGAGTGCTATGTATATAGCCTTTGTGTGTATGACATCATCACACTCTCCTAATCTCTGTCTATACCCTTAGTAATTCTGTAAACCTCTATCAAATCTCCCCTCTTTTTTCTACGCTCCAAGGAATAAAGTCCTAACCAGTTTAAACTTTCCCAGTTGTTCAATTCTTGAAGACTCGGAAACATCCAAGTAATATTTCTCTGCACTCTTTCAATTTTATTGATTGTAATTTGGCAGCCGTAATGGACACACTACTCCAAATTTGACCTCTCCAATGTCTTTTACAACCTCACCATAACATCCCAACTCCTGTACTCAATATTTTGATTTATGAAGGCCAAGATGCCAAAAGTTTTCTTTAAAACCCTGTCTACCTGTGACGCTACTTTCAGGGAATTATGTATCTATGTTCCCAGATCATTTTCCCCTATGTCCTACCTTTGTTTGTCCTTCCAAAATGCAACACCTTACACTTGTCTGAATTCAATTCTATTGGCCATTTTCTTTCCCATTTTTCCAGTTAGTTCAGATCCCTCTGCAGGTTTTGAAAACCTTTGTCACTGTCTATAACACCTTCAATCTTAGTGCCATCAGAAAATTGCTGATCCATTTTCCCACATTATCATCTAGATCATTGATGTGGACAACAAACAACAATTGTCCCAGCACCGAACATTGTGGCTCACCACTAATCATAGGCCTCCAATCTGAGAAGCAATCATCCACTATCACTGACTGTCTTCACCCATTCAGCCAAATTCGAATCCAGCTTACAACCTCTCCATGGATACCTAGTGTCTGAGCCTTCTGAACTAACTTCCCATGTGGGACCTTGTCAAAATGTAGACAACATCCACTGCCTTTCCTTCATCTGCTTTCTTGGTAACTTCCTCAAAAACTCTATAAGATTTGTTAAATTCAACCTACCACACACAAAGCCATTCTGACTATGCTTAATCACCCCTTGGCTGCCAAATAATTGTATGCCCGATCTCTCAGAACACACGTCAATAATTTACTGATGTCAGGCTCACTGGCCTATAATTTCATGGTTTACTTTGGAGAATTTTTAACAACAGAACAATGTGAGCTCCCCTCCAATCCTCCGGCACCTTACCTGTGGCTAAGGACATTTTAAATAACTCTGCCAGGGCCCCTGCAATATCTACACTAGCCTCTCTCAAGGTCTGAAAGAATATCATATGAGGTCCGGGGGATTTATCCACCCTTCTTGGCTGTAAGACAACAAGCACCTACTCATATTTAATCTGTATGTTCCATGCCACTACTGCTTGTTTCCCTTCCTTCTTTATACACTATGGCAGTTTCGTGAATAAATACTGATGCAAAAAATATGTTTAAGATCTCCCCCATCTCATGAGGCTCCACACATAGATGTTTTCTCTGATCTTCTAGGAGTCAAATTTTGTCCATTACTATCCTTTTACTTTTAACACACTTGCAGAAATCCTTCGGGTTTATCTTCACATTATCTGCCAAAGCAACCTCATGTCTTCTTTTTGCCTTCCTAATTTCCTTAAAGTATTTTCTTACATTTTCTATACTCTTCTAGTACCTCATTTGCTCCTTGTTGCCTATACCTGCTATACACCTCTCTCTTCTTTACCAGATTGTTAATATCCCTTGAAAACCAAGGTTCCCTATGTCTGTTAACTTTGCCTTTAATCCTGAAAGGAATATGCAAAATCTGCACCCTCAAAATTTAACCTTTGAAGCCCTTCCACTTACTGAACACATCCTTGACAGAAAACAACTTATCCCAATCCACTCTTCCTAGATCCTATCTCATTTCCACAAAATTGGCCTTTCTCCAATTTAGAATCTTACCTCGAGGACCAGACTTATCCTTATCCATAATTCTTTGGCTTGGCTTCGCGGACGAAGATTTATGGAGGGGGTAAAAAGTCCACGTCAGCTGCAGGCTCGTTTGTGGCTGACAAGTCCGATGCGGGACAGGCAGACACGGTTGCAGCGGTTGCAGGGGAAAATTGGTTGGTTGGGGTTGGGTGTTGGGTTTTTCCTCCTTTGCCTTTTGTCAGTGAGGTGGGCTCTGCGGTCTTCTTCAAAGGAGGTTGCTGCCCGCCAAACTGTGAGGCGCCAAGATGCACGGTTTGAGGCGTTATCAGCCCACTGGCGGTGGTCAATGTGGCAGGCACCAAGAGATTTCTTTAGGCAGTCCTTGTACCTTTTCTTTGGTGCACCTCTGTCACGGTGGCCAGTGGAGAGCTCGCCATATAACACGATCTTGGGAAGGCGATGGTCCTCCATTCTGGAGACGTGACCCATCCAGCGCAGCTGGATCTTCAGCAGCGTGGACTCGATGCTGTCGACCTCTGCCATCTCGAGTACTTCGACGTTAGGGATGAAAGCGCTCCAATGGATGTTGAGGATGGAGCAGAGACAACGCTGGTGGAAGCGTTCTAGGAGCCGTAGGTGGTGCCAGTAGAGGACCCATGATTCGGAGCCGAACAGGAGTGTGGGTATGACAACGGCTCTGTATACGCTTATCTTTGTGAGGTTTTTCAGTTGGTTGTTTTTCCAGACTCTTTTGTGTAGTCTTCCAAAGGCGCTATTTGCCTTGGCGAGTCTGTTGTCGATCCTTGCATCTGATGAAATGGTGCAGCCGAGATAGGTAAACTGGTTGACCGTTTTGAGTTTTGTGTGCCCGATGGAGATGTGAGGGGGCTGGTAGTCATGGTGGGGAGCTGGCTGATGGAGGACCTCAGTTTTCTTCAGGCTGACTTCCAGGCCAAACATTTTGGCAGTTTCCGCAAAGCAGGACGTCAAGCGCTGAAGAGCTGGCTCTGAATGGGCAACTAAAGCGGCATCATCTGCAAAGAGTAGTTCACGGACAAGTTTCTCTTGTGTCTTGGTGTGAGGTTGCAGGCGCCTCAGATTGAAGAGACTGCCATCCGTGCGGTACCGGATGTAAACAGCGTCTTCATTGTTGGGGTCTTTCATGGCTTGGTTCAGCATCATGCTGAAGAAGATTGAAAAGAGGGTTGGTGCCAGAACACAGCCTTGCTTCATGCCATTGTTAATGGAGAAGGGTTCAGAGAGCTCATTGCTGTATCTGACCCGACCTTGTTGGTTTTCGTGCAGTTGGATAATCATGTTGAGGAACTTTGGGGGACATCCGATGCGCTCTAGTATTTGCCAAAGCCCTTTCCTGCTCACGGTGTCGAAGGCTTTGGTGAGGTCAACAAAGGTGATGTAGAGTCCTTTGTTTTGTTCTCTGCACTTTTCTTGGAGCTGTCTGAGGACAAAGACCATGTCAGTAGTTCCTCTGTTTGCATGAAAGCCACACTGTGATTCTGGGAGAATATTCTCGGCGACACTAGGTATTATTCTATTTAGTAGAATCCTAGCGAAGATTTTGCCTGCAATGGAGAGCAACGTGATTCCCCTGTAGTTTGAGCAGTCTGATTTCTCGCCTTTGTTTTTGTACAGGGTGATGATGGTGGCATCACGAAGATCCTGAGGCAGTTTTCCTTGGTCCCAACAAAGCTTGAAAAACTCATGCAGTTTGTCATGCAGAGTTTTGCCGCCAGCCTTCCAGACCATAATTAACTTGAAACTAATGACATTATGGTCACTGGATCCAAAATGTTCACCTACTCATATTTCTGTCACCTGACCTGTCTTGTTTCCTAATAGGAGATCAAGTATTGCATCCTCTTTTGTTGGTTCCTTTATATATTGATTTAGAAAACTTTCCTAAACACATTTGACAAACTCCAAGCCATCCAACCCTTTTACAGTATGGGAGTTCCAGTCAATATATAGAAAGATAAAATCTCCAACTATCACAACTTTCTGTTTCTTACATCAGTCTGCCATCTCTCTACAGATTTTCTCCTCCAATTCTCTCTGACTATTGGGCAGTTTATAATACAACACCTTTCCCATTTTTCTGGGCTGTCCTGCCTAAGCACACTGTATTATTTTCCC
Source organism: Narcine bancroftii (assembly GCF_036971445.1). Taxonomy (NCBI): domain Eukaryota; kingdom Metazoa; phylum Chordata; class Chondrichthyes; order Torpediniformes; family Narcinidae; genus Narcine; species Narcine bancroftii. The sequence continues at coordinate 105,864,645 of NC_091471.1, read as the reverse complement.
TAACAATGCCACTCCTCCCCTTCCTCCCCCCCCCCCCCGTATGTCTGAAACAACGGAAGACCAAAATAAATATTGAACTGGCAGTCCCCCCCCTCCCCACCACCTCCTGCAACTAAGTCTTACTAATAGCAATAATGTTGTAATCCCACATGCTAATCCACACCCTAAATTCTTCTGCCTTTCCAAAAATACTCCTTGCATTGAAATAGATACATCTGAGAACATTTCTGTCATGTACAAACCTGCCTCTACATGCAGTCCTCGCATGACCTTTATCCTCCTCCACCTCACTATCTGTTCAAACACTCTGGTTCCCATCCCCTTGCCAATCTAGTTTAAACCACCTAGAGCAGCAGTAGAAAAACAACCCAAAAGGATGATAGCTCCCCCTTCAGTTCAGGTGCAAACCATCCCATTGGTACAGATCCCACCTTACCTGGTCAGAGCCCCCGCTCCTGCACCATCTCTTTAGCCATATTTAGCTGCATGATCTTTCTCTTTCTAACCTCACTAGCACGTGGCATGGGAAGCACACCTGAGCTCGCAATCCTGGAGGATCTGTCCTTCAACTTTACACCTAACTCACTGAACTTTATTTGCAGGACCTCCTCACCATTGGTCTCTACTTGGACTATGTCATCTGGTTGCTCACCCTCCCTCCTGAGAATGGCAAGAACTCGATCTAAGATATCGTGGACCCTGGCACCAGGGAGGCAACTGACCATCTAGGATACTCAATCTCTCCCACAGAACCTTTTATGTGTCCCCCTAACTATCGAATCCCCTATCACTACTTTTATCCTCTTTTCCCTCATTCCTTTCTGAGCTGAGTACCCAGTCTCAGTGCCAGAGACATGACCAGCACAACTTGTCCCCAGTAGGTTGCCTCCACCAACAGTAGCCAAAGCAGTATACTTACTGTTGAGTGTTCTGCTCTCTCTGTCAATTCCCCTTCCCTCTCCTGACAGTCACCCAGCTACTGGCCATATGTCGTTTGGGGGTACAGTCTCTCTGAAACTCCTCTCTTCCACTCTCTCTGCCTCGTGAATGATCCAGAGTTCATCCAGCTCCAATTTTGTAACTCAGTTTGTCAGGAGCTGCAGCTGGATGCACCTTTTCAGATTTCCCACATCCCACAATTGGAGCAATTCACTGCCTTAGCTGACTACATTACCTACTCCTAATATAACTAAAGGATTAATTAAAATATTAAGGATTGCTAAAATATCAAAAATCAAAAGTTTAACACCCCTTCGCTGCTTCTCCCACTGGTCCTTGCCTCGCTGAGTCCAGCTCCATACCACTGCTCCAATCTTGCCTAAACTCTGCCTAAATGGAAATGTTTCTTCCCTGGCTCTTGAACAGAACAATGTTAATTAAAATGTGATGAATTGAAGATGACAGCCGAATGAGACATTGGCCTCCCTAAAGGTGAACCTAACTCCATCAATTAGAAAATTTGATGAGATTAAGTCAGCTAAGGATGTTGTCAGTGGGCACTGAAACAAAGAGAATGAATGGGCAACAGATCCTGAGGGCTGCCATTAGTGAGAATGGGTTATTGGGGGAAGGGATTTCACCAATCAGGGAGCAGATCTGGAGAGTGCAAGAATAACCCAACAAAACAGTGTTTTCCAGTCCTCATTGCAAAACATGCAAACACACAACCAGACAGAAACAAGCATGCAGACAAGCAATACATATGCAAGAGAAGTATTTAATTTATACAAAGAAATAAATATTGTTTTGTACATATGAGAGTCTTGGTTGGTTAGTGTAAGCAGTTCCTTTGGTTGTTCAACATTCTCACTGCCCATGGGAAGAAGCTGTTCTTCAGCCTAGTGGTGCTGGCTCTGATACTCCTGTATCTCTTCCCAGATGGGAGCAGCTGAAAGATGCAATGTGCAGGGTGGAAGGGGTCCTCAATGATTTTTCATGCCTTCTTTAGGCAAAGATCCTGATAGATCACATCGATGGTGGGGAGAGGGGGGGCAAGGAGACTCCAGTGATCCACTCTGCCACTCTTATGGTCCTGTGGATTGACCTCCCATCTATTTCTGTGCAGTAACTGTACCATTCTTTGATGCAATGTGCCAGAATGCTCTCGATAGAGCTTCTATAGAGAGTTGACATAATGGTGGCCGATAGCCTTGCCTGTTTCAGTCTTCTCAGGAAGTGCAATCACTTTTGTGCCTTCCTGACAAGTGAGGAGATGTTGAGAAGGTCATTAGTTAAGTGAACTCCAAGCAAATTGATGCTCTCTATTCCCTCTGCTACAGAGCTATAGATATGTAGTAGAGGGTAGTAATTTCTTGTCCTCCTCAACTATCATCTCCTTCATCTTGACCACATTGAGACTCAGGTTGTTATTCTCACACCATTTTACAAGATTTTCCACCTCTTCCCTATAGTGAAAATTATCGTTCTTGCTGATGAGGCTGACTACTGCTATGTCATCTGAAAACTTGATGACACTGTTGGAGCTGAATCTGGCAATGCAGTCATAAGTCAGTAGCATGAACAGGAATGGTCTGAGCACACAGACCTGTGGTATGCCAGTGTTCGAGGTGATGGTGCTCAACGTCCTGCTACCGACCTGCAGAGATTGTGGTCTTTCTGTTCGGAAGTCCAGGATCCAGTTACAGAAATGGGTATTGAGTCCCAGTGAGGACAGCGTGTCCACCATCATCTTGGGAATAATCGCGTTAAATGCCGAGCTGAAGTCAATGAACAGCAGCCTGGTATATGAGGCCTCATTCTCCAGGTGAACAGGAAGAAGAGAAGCAATAAGCTATAACATCTTCTGTGGAACAGTTTCATCTATAGGTGAATTGAAATGGGTTCACTGTCTCTGGGAGGTGTGCTTTGATGCATTCCACAACCAGAAGATCGAAGCATTTCATAATGGTGGAGGTCAGTGCCACAGGGCGGTTGACATTGAGGCCTGTTATTGGTGCCCTCTTGGGTACCAGGATGATGCTGGTTGCTGGAACCCTACGGGAATGATGAACTGCTGCAGTGCAGTGATGAGGATATCCGTGAAGACCTCCATCAATTGATCTGTGCAATCCTTCAATACCTAACTAGGTATGTTGTCTGGTGCCGCCGCCTTGTGTGGATTCACCTTGGATAGGATTCTCCTCACCTCAGCTGCAGCTGTGCAGAGGGGAAACAGCAGAGACTGGGATGTGGCCTCACAGATTAAAGAAAGCTGGTGGCCTGCAGGTGGAAAATGGGGGGTAAATATAAGAAAGGAGATAGAGTGTAAGAGGGTCCAGTGGTCCTAGTTCTTTGTCTTCCCAACTAACCAGCTCTTCAGCCATGCCTAGTGGAAAGGAGAGGTGAATGAAAGAGGAGCTTAAGGCTTGGCATTGACCAAAGAGAGAAAGAGATTGAGAGGGAAGTAGCACTGAAGTAAGGAAACCAAGTTATGGGTTAAAGGAAGGATACTGAAAGGATTGGATTAGGAGAAAGGGAGGGAAATGAGACAGGGTTTGTGTGGGCAAGAGCCTCTGTGTTTTCCTCCAATATGGTTCTGAATGGTGAGTATACATATGTAATTAGAATGTTCTTCTAGATATGTTGGTGGACTAAATCCAAGCATCAGAACCTGGCATCCCTTCCCCATGGAAATCCCCCCTTTGGTCCAAGAATCTTGCTGCGTCAAGCCCTTGCAGTTGCTGGTGTTCAAGATCCTTCTTATGTTGAAAAAATTCACCCAGAGCATTCCTCAAAAGACTGAGCTGGAATAAAATCATCCTCGATCCCATGAGATTGGTGAAGAAAAACATTGAAAATGGTACGTTTTCACCAAGATTAAATGGAGGTGCAGAAATATAAGACAAATGTATGCATGGCTGAAGAGTTGGTTCAGGTGGGAAAGTTTCAGTTACTTCAACCACTGGAAGCACCTTTGGGACAGAGTGACCTATACAGGAGAAGCAAATTGGAAGGGCACCAACATCTTTGCAGGGAGATGTGCTCGGGCAATTCAAGATAGCCCGGCAAGGAGGTGGGATCCAAAGTAATAGTGTAATAGACAAGGAATATTAAGGATCTGGTCAAGATTTTTTTTTAAGTGGCATTCGTCAGATATAACTGGGATCTGATTGATATGGTTGAAGAGGCGATCAAAACTCTACCTTTGATTTTGGCTTAGATTTTCTTTCTCCTTACCTGCTGAGCTAGTACAGCAATATATACCACAAAGAAGCATAATGTGCTTCTAAATGCCACTTTACATCATTTTGTCTAACAGTACCAGAGATATTTGTTTTGTTCTACTTACTCCCTCTCTGTATATGCAAACAATCTTATAAATCAGTTTCCTAGACTTAAAAAATTTACACTGCTCCTCTTTCTTCAGATGATGCTAGATACATTGAGCACTACTGGAATTTTTTGTCTTTATTTCAAATGTCTTGCATCTGCTTTTCTTTTTTTTAGGCTTTCAACTCCTTGATCTATAAAGATGTTTCTAGTTTTTGATGCACCTTTTGATTTGAAAATGATGCACCATAAAAATGGAGCATTTCTCATTGTGCTGGGCTCATGGACACCCCCATAATACATGTGTTTTAAACTAAATTTCAAATAACTATTGAAACAATAGTCATAACTATGGTGAACACAACTTATTACTGGGGACACAAATCCGAGGAAACATTCCAACATTAAACTGGAGCCATTAATATTTACTATTTAAATACACTGGTACTGTTTCATTTGGACAGAACTCCAAATGATCATTATTCCAGTGGAACTGGACTGCTTGAACTTCAAAATGACAGAGTTACTAAAAAGAAATAATTGATAGTACTTTAGAGAAAAAAGAACAGCTCTATCCAAATTGGACAGCCTGTCCAACAGATGCATGTCAGCGGAGAGATAAACTTAAATCTTTGTCATCTGCTGCAGAGGAGATGAAGTGTTAAATGCCATTAGCTATGATGTAACATTTGGTTGTATTTCAAACTGAAGTTTGGTTACAGATATCAATAAATCATTTAACCTTGCTTCACACAGGCAGGTGAAAATTGGTCTGCTTTTAATCAGAGTTAAGAACAATTGAACAGTCATGTGTTGACTTAACATGAAGCCAGCTTATGCAATGCAGAATAATATTTCTCACAGTAGTGTTCTGGTACTCCACTGGAGTAGTGAAAAACAAAATCTCATCGTTAAGAAGGATGCTATTCATTTAATTGGGATATTTTAATGCTATCTGCGCACAGAGACATACGAGGTGACTGAATGAGTATTATGCCTTGGGAAGCCACCTATATTCACAGTTTTTACCTTCAACCAATGTTTTCAGATACACAATTAAACTGCATGCCCAAAGATCGCAGAAACTTGATTCACAACTAGGATTGAGGAGCAATGAAAATATCTTCCAAGCATGCTCTGTGGGAGAGCTAAACCCCAACTACGATCAATTCTTTAATTATAAAAATCAATTCAGCTAGCTCATTTCATTGAGCAAATTACAACAGAGTAAAGAACATGGAAAATAAAGTGAAGGCATCAACCTTGATTCTCCAATTGCACTCGCAAATTGCAATACACCAGTTGGAAACATATGGTTATACATTATACAAAACATGCATTTTACATCTTGAATAATTCCTCAGGGAAGTGAAATGCTTGTTGAAATTTGCTACATTAAATAGACACCCTGAAGAATCTTTCTCCACATTGAAGTGATGAGAATTGTGATGTGTTCTTGCAAAATAATGATTCAAGGTTGTAAGATGGATGCTCTTCTGCAACAGATGAGGGAATGAGTGTGTTAAGGTCAGTTACTTTTGGATTTTTAACTCCCTCTTTGCCTCAGTGGGCACTAAGCTGACAGGAACCTTTGCACTGATTGCCTGTACCAGTGAGTTTTTCATTATGAATTCCCAACCAAGCTGTTTGATGGAGGAGGATGATTAAGAGAAGAACACATCAGGTGTTCTGTGGACCTGCAGCCAGATGTGAACACTTTGATTTGAAATGTTAACTCAACTTCCCTCTTCAAATGTTTGGCTTTTGGTATAATTCCAGATTTTTCTTCTTTTTTAAGTTTCCTACATCCACACTGCAATAGGTAATTTTTGGGTGTAAATATTTCTATTCTTATTACAAAGCTAACCAGGAAGATGAACACGGAGAAATAATTGAAAGGTCTTCAATGGGATGTAGAAAGCTTAAGAACATAGGTGAGAAGGTGAAAGGTGGAGTATAATGTGTAAAAATGTGAAGTCACTCTTCAGTAGAAAGGACACTATAATAGATTTTAAAAAACAGCAAGAAGCTTTTAAATGTTAGAGTATAGAAGGATATTTAGGTACTGATTCATAAGACTGAAAAGTAATATACAAGGGCAGCAAGCAATTAGGAAGTCTCCATTGCAGAGAGGTTGTATTGCAAATATAAGGAAGTCTTATTAAGGTGGCTTGGGGCCCTGGTGAGACCTTATTTGGAGTACCATGTGCACTTTTGGTCTTCTTACCTGGTAAACTCGCTAAATTGATTATTGGGACAGAGTGGTATGAGGTGTTTCAATAGGGTTTAGAAGATGGGGGAGGGGTGGGAATGATCTCATTGAGAAATTAAAAATTCTGAGAGGGTTAACATGGAAGATGCCAAGAAGCTGTTTTCTAGAACTAAATGTTCTCAGGATTAATCTTAAGGCAAAGATTAGAAGAAATTTGCTGGTAAAAAGCTATGTAAAAGAAAGGCAGTAGGCCCAAGACATAGGACCAAAATACTAGTTAGAAAGAGCAGGGAACACAAATCCGCTCACAGTTTGTTCCAAGTTGTCAATGCTGAAGTATAACATCACTGGATATCTCATTGTTGATTATTTTACATTTTATTTTCAGTCTTTACTTATAAGCCGAGGGGGCACCTTTGTGAAGGTAAAAAGAAGGATACATTTAAATTGGAGAAATCGGTGCCAATTTAGCTGAACTGTTTAATCAAACTCTGGCTAGCCAGGCTGTGTGCCCCAGTTAACTTTAGACCTTAAGAGAGAGGATGAGATGTGATATTATTGAATGGTGGACCAGACATGAAGGCCAAATAACCTGTGCTTCTCTGATTTCTGATAGGTTATTTCCATCCCTGATTACAGAAATCTGATGTGGGTACTCTGCACAGAGATATCGTTTTAAACCAGAGAGCTTCCAGGTCATGAACTGCCTTGCAACACATTAATCTTCAAACAATTAATGATTATGCAATGTAAACATGCTGATAATTTATAACTATCTTCATCTAATCTGCTAGGTTATTTCTCAGCATTTCATCTCATTCTGGCTCAGTCTTTTCTGAGCAGGAGATTCAAAGCAGTTTTAAGATTACAAGGCTTCTTCTTGGCAAGGATGGCTGAATCTATTCACTGCTTTACCCATCTATTTTTCCTTCACTGTCTTTTTTCCATGGTTTGCTATGAGTTAAAGCAGAGCTGATTACTCTATAGCTTTATCCTCAGAACCCTGCAGGACAGTGATACGACAAAAAGCACTATACTTAGAAAACCACAATAAAAAAAATGTAGCCTGCTGAAAGTAAGGTTCAGTTATGTGGATACATTAAAGCATGTGTTTTAATGTGTAACACAAAGGTTTACCTCTTTATTCCCTGTTGTGTCCTTCACAGTGTCATCACCTACTGAGGGACAAAGTTAACCTTCAAAACAAAAACGATAATTTATTTCAAATCATAGATAGCAGAGCTTAGTGTTCCCACTAAACCAAGGATAGCTTCTTCTGTGAGCAGAAACATAAAGGCCCAATAAGTGCCCATAATTTTAAATAAAGGTCAGATGGTAATTCTTGCCTTAGATACCAATGTATAATTAGAGCCTTAACTTAGCTCTGATTCTAGTGGCGTGGTTGCTTTTGTCAGATGTAGCTGCCCTTTTATGATTAGTATATATATGAATATGATTTGGAAAGAAGAATTGCAAAAATTCTGAGAGTACTGACTGATCTAATGTTCTTTTCGTGAATCTTCATAAATTTATTCCATCTATTCGAACCTTGCAGAGAAGTGAATTCTGAACATTGTAAGGTAAAAACATCATGAGATGGGACCGGAGAAGGAGTCACCCAGTACTAAGGAGTAACAGAATGCAGATGTGACCTTGTACACTCAAGATAAGCTTGGCACTAACAAGCTGATGAGCAGCAGACTAACAGTGAAGGGGAGCAACAGCTTATTCATTGGACAGTGTAATGGTATGATAATTTACTAAATATGTGTCCTGAGGTATAAAAAAAACACTACTTGCTGATATCAGGAGAATGCGCCTTCTCCAACTAACACTGTTAGTTGTAAGTGTTTCAATCCGGTAATAAAGAACCTTGATTTCGACTCAGTCTGGTGTCTGACTCACTCATTCTTGAACAAAGCAGACCTAACAACATCAAAGTCGAGAAGAGGGGACAGGAAAGCAAAAAAAAAATTAAGATATATTCTGCCGAAGGAAAGTAAATCTGAATAAACAATGAATCCTACTGTTTAGGCCTCTCGAAATGCATGGGGGTGGGGGCAAAGGATTTGCTGTTGGTGATCAATGTGTGAGCTATCATTTCAAATAAAACTCACCCTATCTCATTTGGTTTTTTATAAATCTGAAAAAAAAATGTATGCATATGATAACATTGGGCAGTAATTCCCTTGCATTGACCAAACACAGAATTCGCTCCCAGTTTGGGTTAGAATATGATATTTGTTTACTTGTGATCTTATCACTTTCCTTTTCTGCCTTAATATGGAGAATGGTTACAATTTTCTGATAGTAGGGTTTAAAATGCAAAAGGAAACTATTCTTTTTATGTTGTGTGTAGTTTTGAAACAAGTAGCAGCTGCCCACCAATGAAGACAAAAATTAGACAGGTACTCAACTAATAGAAATTGATGATCATCAGATTTAATTATTTAAAGAGCAATGTTAAATAAATAATAAGCTTTAAAAATCCATTTATATTTCACTTCCTATATCATTTTCAGAGCAAAAATAAGATACCTTTTCAAGAGACTCAATGGCTTCTTTGCACCATTGTATCCAATCTGTCCACAGTAAGCTCTGCCATCTTCCTTGAGAGATGTGTATAGATAGAACACTGGGGATAATTCCTCTGTTGTTATTCAGAGTACCACCAGAGAGAGAAAATTGGGCTTCATTGTTACATCCCATTTGTAACTCCAACTGCTCAACATCCCCCTGCAATGCATTGGTTCACCATGTCCAGGTAGCTAGTGTGGGACAAATCTTCAATCAACTGCCTCAAAGACAAGATGACTGCCAACAGACCCACAACTGTTATGTTGCTGGTAAGCAAAGTTTGAATATCACTGAAATAAAATATACAAACTGGATTGAGGCCCATGATGCACTCTTGTAGATATTCTGGATGAGGAAAAACAGATTATCTGAAGATGCAAACAAAGTGAAGAAAATTAGATACATGTAGTAAAAATCCAAATGCTGGAAATCAGAAATTAAAACTGAAAATATTGAAGCACTCAGTAAGTCTGGCAGGATCTGTAGAGTAGAAATAAGGTTAACATTTCAGTTCAATGAACCTTCATGGCCTTGTATGTTGAATGCAAGTGCTATATACCTGCAAGCAGGCCAAGATCAGATAACATAAATTTCAACACAGTTGAGAATGATTAATTGAGAAAATAGTGATCTGTGTACATTGGGAGAAAGTCAAAACTGTGAAGGAAAATCTACAAGATATTCAGATGTTTAAATATATTAGATGCTTTGACATCAACTGAACTGGAGAGAAACAACAAGCAGTACATAAATAAATCATTGAGTGGGAGTCAGATTTGATGCTGAAGCATATCCACCGTATTGTATTCTGTTTGGCCAAATGACTCAATTACACCAACTCTATCGATGTGATATTAAGCTTTGAGGCATGGTTTGGCAGCAGATGGTTACAGGATCTATCAGGGAAGGTGATGAATGCTAGGTACTGCATTGGAAGTGGCTGAATCATCTCACAGACCCAGAGCCATTATTGAGAGCAGGTGAGAGACCATAAGACACTGGATCCGAAATAGACTATTCAGCCCATTGAGTTTGCCCTGCCATTTAATCATGAACTGATTCATTTCTCCACTCACCCCCACTGCCCAACCTTCCTCCCATAAATAACTCTTGATGCCTTGATGAATCAAGAACCTTTCAATCTCAAGAGAATTAGGAAAATGCCAGAGACAGGAGAGTCTGTTTAAAAGCAAATCACATTTTGGAAATGAAAGAGAAAAATCCCACAGAGGTTAGTGTAATGGTCTAATGGAAGACCAGGAAGATCAGAACCTACACCCCACATTAAAAAAAAAGTAGCCGAAACTTGGTGAAATGAAAGTTCAAAGTTCAGATTTACAAATAACACTGAGATTCTTTTTCCTGTGGGCCCGGCAGAATTTCTACTTAACACTCATGAAAAAACTTCACTCGGGAAAAAAAAATGTAAACAAAAAAAGAAACTGTGCAAGACAGAAAATAAATATTTAATGAGAAGTAATGCGCAAAATTAGAGTGCTTAACTGAGTCTCTGATTGAGTTTGTTGTTGAGGAGTCTGATGAAGGAGGGGTAACAACTATTCTTGATCATAGTGACGTGAGTCCTTGTGGCACCTAAGCCCCTTTCCTGATGGCAACATCAACAACAGAGCATGTTCTGGGTGCTGTGGATCCTTGATGATTTCTACCGCTCTCCAGCGGCAGTGTTCCCTGGATGTTTTCTCAATGGTGGAGAGAGTTTTGCCTGTCATGTACTGTGCCGTATCCACGACATTTGCAGGGCTTTCCACTCAAAGGTATTGGTGCCCTCATTACCAGACCGTGAAGCAGCCGGTCAGTTCACTTTCCCCTGCACATCTGCAGATGTTTACCAAGGTTTCCAATGACATACTGAACCTCCACAAACTACTGAGGAAACAGAGGAACTAACATGCTTCATTTATGATGACATTAGTTTGTTGAGTGTAGAAAAGGTTCTCCAAGTTAGTGACTCCCATGAATTGCTCACCCTCTCCACGTCTGATCTCCCAATGCTCACTGGATTCTACAACTCTGGTTTTCCTTCCTAAAGTCCACAATCAGCTCCTTGGTTTTGATAATATAAGTGCGAGGTTGTCATTGGTACACCATTCAGGCAAGTTTTCAGTCTCCATCCTGTTTGTTGACTCATCCCCTTCCTTTATACAACCCACTACCATGGTATCATCAGCAAGTTTGTAGATGGTCTTATTGTCGTACCATAGGTGTAAAGCGAGTAGAGCAGGGGGTTAATAATGTAGCCTTGTGGTACTCTATTAATAATGGAGATTGTGGAGGAGATGTTCTTGTCAATCCTCACTGATTATGGTCTGAAGGTGTGAAATTCCAGGATCTAATTAGGCAGTGTGGTATTGAGGCCCAGGTCTTGGAGTTTGCTGATCAATTTTGAGGCGAAGATGGTGTTGAATGCCAAACTGTAGTTGATAAAGGGCATCCTTTATCAACTATATGCATATTCCAGGGCTTTGTGTATAGCCATTGAAATAGCATCTGCCAGAGACCTGTTGCTGTGGTAGTCAAATTGGAACAGATCCATGTCCCTGCTCAGTCAGGAACTGACATGCTTTAACACCTTTCAAAACATTTTATCACTGTGGATATGAGTGCCACAGGTTGGTAGCTAGTTAGACAGGTTACCACACTCGTCTTGGCACAGGTACAATTGATGCCTGTTTTAAACAAGTGGCTACCAAGCTCTGCCAGATTGAAATGTTGAAGATATCCATTGGCAAGCTGATCAGCAGAGGTTTTCAGTACTTGACTAGGTACTCCATCTAGACCGGATGCTTTTCTTGGATTCTTCTTCCTGCATATTATCCTCAGATATTGACAGTGGAGGGTCATCAGGGGACATGGTGGTGCACAGTGGCTCTTGTTCTTGTGGTCAAATTGGGCATAGAAGGCATTTAGATCATATAGGAGGAGCTTTGTTGTCTCCTACTATCCCGGTTATGTCGCAGATTAAGTTATTTAGGGCCTGCCATAGTTTTTGGGTATTCTTCATTGTTTCTACTCTTATTTGAATTGCCACCTCACCTAGGTCATACCTGCATCCTGTGTAGTGTTCTAGATCTCCAGACTGAAATGCCTGTGATCTGTCTCTCAGCAGGTCCAGGATTTCATTGATCATCCAGGGCTTCAGGTTAGAGAAAACCCTGAACAATCTGCTGGGGACACACTAGTCCACGGCTGTTTTGGAAAAGTCTGTAATGGTTCTAATGCAATCATTCAGCTCTTCATCTGAGTTCTTGAATACCACCCAATCCACTAACTCGACCCAGCCTTCTAACTGTTCTTCAGCCTCCAACCACCACCTTCTAGCTGTCCTGATCTCTGGGATATCTCTGTTTAGACTCTGTCTGCATGAAGGCAGAAGAATCATCACCATGTGATTTGATTTGCCAAAATGTCATCTCTGGAAAGAATGGTAGGCCTTCCTTATCTTGGTGAAGCAGTGCTCAAGTGTGCTAGGACTTCTGGTACAGCAGGTGATGTGCTGGTGGTAGTTGGTTGGGTTTTCCTGAGACAGGGCCTGTTAAAAATATTGACAATGATTTGTAGTGCATCAGGATGGGCAGTCTCTTGCTTACTGACCTCATCAAGGAGCTCCACAAGTACCTGTTTGTAATCAGCATTGGGAGGGATACAAGCTCCAGTGAGAATCAGTGATGAGAATTCTCAGGATAGATAAAAGAGTCTCTCCTCACTATATTGGTCCAAGTAAAGGCACCCAGTGTCTAGGACAAACTACAACATGGTCCTCCTTTACATTCATTTTATAGTTTATCACTCTTCAGAATATGGTTGATCTCTTACCTCCTCATCCAAAAGCTCAAATGCATTCACAATCCTAGTCCTCTGAACAAGAGCTATGTTGTTCACTTTCCTGAGGGAAATGAGTTGAAGGGCCCTGTGGCATTTGTAACATCATTCTTTACCTCTCTGCAAACCCAGTGAGAAATATCCAAGTTATAATACCTCAGAATAGGTTCATATTAAATTTAAATTTAGATATATATATAGTACTGTGATAAGCCTTTCCAGTCCACAAGACCATGCTTCACAAATAGCCCAATTAACCTGCAACCCAGTACGTTTTGAAGGGAGGGAGGAAACCAGAGCCCCCAAAGAATGTACAAACTCCCAATAGACAGTGCCAGATTTAAACCCGGATTTCTGGCGCTGTAATAGTTTTGCACTAATGACAACACTAACCATCAGCTTATCTCTTAAAATAAAGGAATGTATGGACAGGAGAGGAAAAATTGAGTGTGGTCTCCTCGATTTATCTGTGGAAGTGTTGCTTGTCAACCAAAAACATTTGTAAAGTGCGGTAAACCACTGTAATATATAATTATCTGGTCAAGCATGCCTATTGGCCGGTTGTACTTGTGGTCCCTCCCCACAGTCTCCTGTATAAAGGTAACTGTTCCACAGCCCCCATAACTCAGTGCAGGACAAGGGATATGCTATGCTCTCAAGTGAATTAAAGCCTATTGGTCTCTCCAAAATAATCTCCTGGTTGATGGTGTGTACCACATTGAATGACTCAAAGACTTGCTGACTTAAATCAAGGCTTTTATTAACAAAAGAATGAAGTGTAGTACATCAAGGTCGACCAATCCAAACTGACCTGGATCTGGTTAGGTGCAGCCCTTTATGACCTGCCATTAGGTGTGGCTACGGCTCTCAGCCAATCATTATCACTATATGCAAATATATACAAATATATACAGTGGTGATAGGATCCCATACTATCACATAGAGCATCAATTTAATTCACTTCAAGTTTTATACAACAGAGCAGATCTTCAAAACAGAAAAGCTAGAAATAGGCCCTCAATTGCCTGAGGTACCTATCAGCTTCGATCTCTGGCTGCCCTGTTTTGAAGCATTCCTGCAGGCCTCCTTTACCATTGAACGATCAGAGACCAAAAAACTGCAAGTACTGCATCCCGGGTCAGGGATGCCACAACGTACCAGGACGCCATGGACATCCTCAAAGAGCAAAACGTATCCAAGATCAACGTTTTCTATACTAGATACCTTCTAGTGACTCAAAACCAACAACCTGGTGAGTCAAACACTGAATATCTCTGGGCCTTGTGAGCACTCAGCGAATGCAAAGTTTACAGAGGACCTGATCCGGGACACCTATGTTGCAAGGATCAGGTCGTATTACATGCAACAGAGACTTTTGGAGCAGGGGAACTCAGTCTGCAGAGAGCAGTCGAGCTGGCAGGTACACTGGAGGTGGCTCTCCAGAACACGGAAGCCTACTCGATCGACAACATGGCCACCTTGGTAGCAGTCATCCTGGGACGTGGCACCACCCTCCCCAACTCCACTCCATTAACAACCAGACCACACCAACAGTACTCTGAGAAAGCTTCCCAACACTCTTGACTGGCTCTGATAATGACCCGACCACAACTGTAGTGTTCCGGGTACCCCCAAAATGCTACTTCTGTGGCCTGAGCAAGCATCAGAGAAAATGCTGCCCAGCGAAGGATTCACTCTGCTCCAGCTGCAGGAAGAAAAGCCCCTATGCCAAAGTGTGCAAGTCCAAACGCCTTCCTAGCAGCACCGTATGTAGATTGTGGGGGCCATCTTCCTCAATACTGCCATCACCTAGGGCCAGCAGCACCATGTCTGATCCGTGGGGGGGGGGGGGCGCTATTTTAGATGCAATCTTCATGACCCAACTGTACCACGTGTTGGCTGTGGAGGCCACCATCTTGTGCACCATCTTCCGGATCTGGCAACACCACGTATGGGCCCTTGGGGCTGCCATCTTGGATGCTGCCATCTTCTATTGCAATGATGTGCAACGACCTAACTCTGGCCTCCATCACCTTCAACTAGGATAGTCCGCACCAACTCGCTAGGTTGACGATGGACATCAAGGTAAATGGCCACTTGACAAGTTGCTTATTTGATAGCAGGAGGATGGAGAGTTTTATACATCTGGATACAGTGCGGAGCCTCTCCCTCACACTACTGCTGGAGAACTAACAGGTCTTCTTGGCATCCAAATCATATACATCAGACGCTCAGGGTTTCTGTATTGTGATTTTTAATGGTTTTTAATTCTATATATAACAACTTTAGACTGATGGTAATCTCGCAGCTCTGTGCTGCTGTCCTGTTGGGGCTTGATTTTCAGTGTCACCTTAAAAGTGTGACGATGGCATTTGATGGGCCCCATCCACCCCTCACTGTTTATAACCAGTAATTTGATAGTCTACCCCCCAACCGTACACTTCCACCAACCAAACCACTCACCATGCATAAATTGCGGGCTCTCCACCCTTAAAGCCTCCCCTCCATTGGTATTCACCAACCTCACCTCCGATTTCAAATCCATCACCACTAAAATCAAACAGTACGGCACCAGGGACAGGGTTTCATCTGGGAAGAGGTACAGCACTGACTTAAGGAAGGGGTTATTGAAGCTAGCACCAGCCCTTGGAGAGTGCAGGTAGTGGTAGTGCTGAATGGGGAAAATAATAGAATGGTCATCAACTACAGTCAGACCATCAATAAATACAGTCAATTAGCCACCTACCCCCTCCCACACATCACCGACATGGTCAACCAAATTGCCTAGTATCGGGTCTTTTTGACCATCGACCTAAAGTCAGCATATCATCAGCTGCCCATCTGTCAAGAGGACCGCCAGTATATGGCATTCAAAGTGGATGGTGCAACTACCACTTCCTGCAAGTCCCCATTTGGCATCACGAATAGCATGTCAGTCTTCCAGCGCGAGATGGACTGTATGATGAATCAGTACAAATTGCAGGCCATTTTCCCGTATCTCAACAAAGGCACCATCTGCGACCATGATCCGCAGGACCATGATGCCAATATCCAGAGTTTCCTTGAGACAGCCAAGCTCATTAATCTGACGTTCAACAAGGCCAAGTGCATGTTTTGCACAACCCGCCTGGCCACCCTTGGCTGTATCATGGAGAATGGCGTAATTGGCCTGGACCCAGACCACATGCAACTACTCTTGGAGCTTTCCCCTTTCACACAGTCTAAAGATCTTGAAGAGGTGCCTTGAGATTTTCTCCTATTATGCTTAGTGGGTCCCTAAAAATGTGGATGTCCGCCCTCTTATCAAAGCAACGTCCTTCCCTCTGGCGGAAGAGGCTTGTACAGCCTTCATCCACATCAAGTCTTTCATCGCCAAGGCCACAATGCAAGCTGTGGACGAAACGATCCTTTTCAGGTGGAAAGCGATGCATCAGACTTCGCCTGGCAGCCACCCTTAATCAGGCTGGCAGACCCATTGCATTTTTTTTTACACACCCTGCAGGGCCCCATGATTAAACATTCCTTATTGATAAAGAGGCCCAAGCCATTATCAAGGAACTGGCGCCATTACCTGGGTGGTAAGATATTTACCCTGGTGACTGATCAACACACAATTGTGTTCATGTTCAACAATCAGCAGTGGGGCAAAATCAAAAATTATAAAATACTGCAGTGGAGAATAGAATTATGACATATGACATCTTGTACCATCCAGGGTAACTTAATGAGCAATCAGACACCCTGTCCCACGGGGCTTGTGCCAGTGCCCAGATCGACTGAATGCAAAACCTCCATAAAGATCTCTGTCATCCCTGGAGTCATCAGGATTTTTTATTTTGTTAAAACACACAATCTGTCATTACTCTATTAATGAGATCAGGACCATGACAAAAAACTGCTAGGCCTGTGTTGAGTGCAAGCCAGACAAGGCACAACTCACTAAAGCCATTTGCCCCTTTGAGTGATTCAGTGTCGACTTTAAAGGACCCCTGCCCTCCATCGACCATAACATATACTTCCTTAATATTATCAAAGAATACTCCCATTTTCCATTTGCCATCCCCTGCTTGGACATGACTGCTGCCACAGTCATTAAGACCCTGCACAGTCTCCTCACTTTATTTGGCTTCCCCAGTTATATTATTTAAATATTATATTATTTAAAGGGTGAAAAACTACAGCATGCTGTTGTGCAGAGGGACTTGGGAGTGCTTGTGCATGAATCGCAAAAAGTTAGGTTGCAGGTCCAGCAGGTTATTAAGAAGGCAAATGGAATGTTGGCCTTCATCGTTAGAGGAATTGAATTCAGGAGTAGGGTGGTAATGTTGCAACTGTATAAGGTACTGGTGAGACCTCATCTGGAGTACTGTGTCCAGTTCTGGTGTCCATATTTGAGGAAGGATATACTGGCTTTGGAGACGGTCCAGAGGAGGTTTACTAGGTTGATCCCTGGGATGAAGGGGTTGACTTATGATGAAAGATTAAATCATCTAGGATTGTATTCGCTTGAGTTCAGAAGAATGAGAGGAGACCTTATAGAAACATATAGGATTAGGAAGGGTATGGATAGGATAGATGTAGGAAGGTTTTTTGAGCTGCCCAGGAAAACTAAAATGAGAGGACACAGTCTCAAGATTCGGGGGAGTAGATTTAGGACAGAGATGAGGAAAAATAGTTTTTTCCCAGAGAGTAGTGAATGTTTGGAATTCTCTAACCAGGGAAGTTGTTGAGGCTGCCTCATGAAACATATTTAAAATTCGGTTAGATAAATTTTTACATGATAGAGGAATTAAGGGATATGGCGAGAAGGCAGGTAGGTGGAGTTAAGTCATAAATTAGATCAGCCATGATCGTATTGAATGGCGGAGCAGGCTCGATGGGCCATTTTTGGCCTACTCCTGTTCCTACTTCCTATGTTCCTATGTTCCTATATCCACAGTGATCAGGGGTCTTCCTTTATGAGTGTCAAGCTGCGCTAATACCTGTTGGCCAGGGGCACTGCCATGAGCAGGACCACTAGTTACAACACCCAAGATAATGGGTAAGTGGAAAGGGAGAACACTACGGTCTAGAAGCAGTCCTCCAGGCCTTTGTACCAGATCCCTGCTGTGTACCGCCACTAATCTGCAACAGGGACCACACTACCAGCATGGCTGATGTCCCCAGGGCCCATCCTTCTCTGGAGGCATGTGAGGAACCATAAGTCTGAACCATTAGTCAAAAGGGTCCACCTCCTCCAAGCCAACCCCCAATATGTCTATATGGCAGATCCAGATGAACACGAAGACACCGTCTCTATCAGGGACTTGGCTCCTTCAGGGGCCCTGGAGACCATTGCTATTCACCCCAAACCCTCCTCACCGTTGAACACACAAGATGTACTCGACCTCTGGTATCCTGCCTCTGCCTCAAGGGAGGATACACCAGGCACAGCGCCTATCCATCAGCATGGAAACTACTACAACTGCCTGAGGATTTAGAATGGAGAATCAGACACAATTACATTAACATTTGGAACAAAGGAAAGGATCTTTTGATCCAGCAGGTCTATTGTCATTCTTTATGGTTCAGCCTATACTGATGAATAAGAACAGGCACCCGAGACCATCCAGGACTCTACTGCTGCACTGCATCTGCAACTGGTTCAATGACAGTCCCAGCAAACAACCAAACCACCTAATAGTCTGAACGTATGACTTTTAAATTGTAAACGCAGAGCTTTGTAAGTTCCACTTCACCCCACGGGACTCTTTTTAAAAACAAAGGGTAAATTTGGTAAACCATTGTAATGTATAATTATCTGGTCAAGCATCTCTATAAGCTGGTTGTAACTGTGGCCCCTCCCCACAGGCTCCTGTATAAAGGTGGCTGTTCTACAGCCCCCTGTAACTCAGTGCGGGACAACCGATCAGTATGGATATGCTATGTTCTCAAGTGAATTAAAGCCTATTGGTTTCTCCACAATAGTCACCTGAGTGATTGATGGTGCATCAGAAGGTTAAAGATCAACATCACCACTGGAGGTACCCAGCAATAAGGGGAGGAGAATCACATTAATATAGTGGCATACTAACTTGGATGTTATCCTCTCATCAATAACATCAGTGCCATCCTGGATCTTTGTATAGACTGGCACAAAAGCACCATTTGTGGAGTTCTTAATGAACTCTGGCAGAGTGAAATGTCAGCATTGTGAGAGAATTACAGGTTTTTCTTGAGGACAAGGTTGTTGGTGTTCCAGGGGTGGATGTCTGACATCCTTCGCTGAGGAAACCCAGGACCCAGGTTGAAGAGGTCCTGTTTTAAAAGGATTGCCAGGCATGCAGGCAGCCAAAATGCTGTCATAAAATGTGCAGCAGATGGTGGCCTTGACAGGCCCCTTTGGAAGAAATTGTTAGCCATATCTGGTCCTACATGATTGACACTTGCAAAGCAATGCAGTCTGGCAAATGTTCAAAGCTGCATCATTTGAGAATGTATAATCAATCATGTTTTCAGGGATGGAAACTACTACAACTGCCTGAGGATTTAGAATGGAGAATCAGACACAATTACATTAACATTTGGAACAAAGGAAAGGATCTTTTGATCCAGCAGGTCTATTGTCATTCTTCATGGTTCAGGCAAACACCTCTTCTTCAAATCACCTTAGCTATAAATTCCTTAACCCTCTGCATGCGTATCTATCTTTCTCTTGATTGCTTCTGCTAGTCCGGTAGTTATGTGGTAGCAAATTCCACATTCTCATCTACACAGTTCCTCTTGAATTTCTATCAAAATTATTAGTCACTATTTTATATCCATGGACTCCCAACTTTATCCGCCTATTGAAAATCTTCTTACTTTTAAAACTACCTTCATGTTATCAATCAATTTTTCCCAATTTTTTCTTTTTTTCTGACAATCCTAGCAGCAAGCTTTTGAATCTCTTTAGAACTTTTACTAATATTTTTGTCCCCAATTGAAAAAAAATAATCACAGTGAATTTTAATTGTGACTCTGTCCTTGATGAGTTCATAACCAGGAGTAGATGTTTCTTTTCTTTCTTTGGCTTGGCTTCGCGGACGAAGATTTATGGAGGGGTATGTCCACATCTGCTGCAGGTTCGTTGGTGACTGACAAGTCCGATGAGGGACAGGCAGACACGGTTGCAGTGGTTCCAAGGGAAAATTGGTTGGTTGGGGTTGGGTGTTGGGTTTTCCTCCTTTGTCTTTTGTCAGTGAGGTGGGCTCTGCGGTCTTCTTCAAAGAAGGTTGCTGCCCGCCGAACTGTGAGGCGCCAAGATGCATGGTTGGAGGTGATATCAGCCCACTGGCGGTGGTCAATGTGGCAGGCACCAAGAGATTTCTTTAAGCAGGTCCTTGTACCTCTTCTTTGGTGCACCTCTGTCTTGGTGGCCAGTGGAGAGCTCGCCATATAACACGATCTCAGGCAAAACATCTATGGGGAACACTGCCATCAGAGAGCAGCTCCAATCATCAAAGATCCACACCACCCAGCACACACCCAGTTCTCGCTGCTGCCATCAGGAAGGAAGTATAGATGCCATAAGACTCATACCACCAGGATCACAAACAGCTGCTTCCACTCCACCATCAGATTCGTCAACAACAAACTCAATGAGGGACTCATTTAAGATCTCTTACTTGTGGGCTTTATTTATTTTTTTTATTCTCTCTGTATTTCACAGTTTGTTTACATTCATTATCAATTTACAGTTCTTTATTTGTTTACATGTATACACTGTGTACCGTTTTTTTTTGCACTACCAATTAAGTGGTAATTCAGCCTTACCTGCAGAAAAAAAGAATCTCAGGATTGTATGTGATGTTGTCTACATACTCTGACAATAACTGAAATCTGGAGCTGAAAGCTCAGATGGAAGTGTGGCCAGAAATGAGGCATGCGAGTGAGGGCTGGTACAATGAGTGAGGAGTGGGAGTGAGGGTTAATGTGGGACAGGAGTGATTACCTGGGGCAGGATTAAGGAGTGGGAGTTGAAATGGGCGAGGGTGAGAAGTGGAGATCTACTGTGGGGGTTGCAAGAAAGAACAGGAGTGGGAGTGTTGGTGTGGAGGTGAGGAGAGCTAATGAGCAGAAGGAATGAGGAGTTGGAGTGAGGGCTGGAGTGGGACAGGAGTGAGGAGTGGGTGCGAGGCCTGCTGTGGGGTTGGGGTGAGGAGAGGGAGTGATGAGTGGGAGTGAGGGCTAGAGTGGAGTTGAGAATAAAGGCAGGAGTGAGGAGTGGGAGCAGGGCTGGGAGAGAAGTTTAGAGTGTGATGGGAGCACTGAGGTTTTTCTATTTAACTAAGGCCAATTGCTGCCCTGCACTCTGGCCTGACCTCTTCTGAGGGAGACCCGTGCAGCTGAAGTGCACTGAATAAGGAGGGGGTGATGCTTAGAGCTGCAGTATGAGGGGCTACGTGTGGGAGGACTTCAGGGGATTGGGGGTAAAATGTAAAGAGCCAGAGGAAATTTATGGGGAGTGTCCATGCGGGGACAGAATGAGTGGAACCAACATGACAGAACAAGGGAGAGGAAGGGGGTTAGTGTTAGATGGAGGTACGGGTGGAGGAGGATGGGATGAGGAAGAGTTGAAGGAATGAAGGATCAAGAATAGGGAGGACCAAGAGTGAAATGGGCCAAAGAAAAGGTGGGTGTGGCAGGGAAGGAAGATGCTGGCAGTGAACAAGGGCATCTGTGCCTGAGGGTGTCATGTTGTGTGAGTGTTAATGGATGTTCAGAGTGCTTGGCAACAATGAACAATTCAAAGGAAGCAGCATAAAAGGTGTTGAAACAGAACTTGTTTTTTGGCTCTTGGAAGCTGAGAAGTCTTTCTGTGACTTATCTTCTAATTTCTTTCAGGGCTTCAATCCAGTAGGTTTGCCTTGGAGAAGTTAAAAATAACTCTTTGGTCACATTGAATCCCCTTATCACTGGGCAAAGGTCCCACACAGTAGCCAAGGAGTATCAGATACACCATGTTAAAATAAACCAAGCACAGACAGCTTCTGCTCCATATATAAAACTCTTGCAACATTTGGATCATCAATCACAGCCACAACAGCGACAGACCCAAATGACGCTCTGGTATCAAAGCTCATGAATTCAGATGTTTGGATCCAACATCATTGCCTCAATTGAAACATGATGGACAAGTGGTGGTTGTTTCATATGCTTTTGGGAACAAGAGGTAGGAGAGTGAGTTTCAAGTTCCTGAATGAGCTAGACTGGCACCATAGCAACTCCTCTATGCGATACACGAATGTCTTGTGACTCCAACACAGAGAAGCATTATCAGTTGATATGTTCCAACCTGGAAGCCACAAGGAAGTCATTTATTCTATCCTGTATCTCAGAAAGGATATGCTCTTCACACTTTTCCCACACATTCTTTCTCTTTATGATACATCATGTACTCATTTACTTTCCTTTTATAGGTAATGAATCAAGAGAAGAGAGTCTAAAATATTGATTTAAAGTCAGAGAGAAAGATGGGTGAACCAAAATGACCAGCAGAACATCCACTCATTTCCTAAGTGAGGATTGGCTCCTCATTTCTCCTTCAAATCCAGTGTCTAAAAAAAAAGTTCTCTACATGTTCAGCTCAATTAGGTACTGATTTTGGATGACCCTGCAAGAGTTTCTCTCCAAAAAATACCACAGAAAATTTAACTGTGATAGGATTATGGAGAAAAAATTATTGAAGCAATCAAAATTATGCCTCATTCATTGCTCATATACCCAGACAATCCTTTCGCAGGCTAGCTAATGTAGAGTAGCATTGTATAGACCAGTGGTTTTCAACCTTTTTCTTTCCACTCACATACCATTTTAAGTATTCCCTATGCAATTGGTGCTCTGTAATTAGTAAGGGATTGCTTAAGGTGATATGTGGGTGGAAAGAAAGAGGTTGAAAACCACTGTTTTAATCATTAATTGACTCGTTATGTGCACGGTTTCATAACTCCAAAGGAAATGGGCCAATGACAACTTTTCTCAAGAGAAAAAAAATTCAGTAACAATTGATTCGAGAGCAGTGGTTCTCAACCTTCCCTTCCCACTCACATACCACCTTAAGCAATCCCTTACTAATCACAGAGCACCAATGGCATACGGATTACTTAAAGTGGTATGTGAGTGGAAAGAAAAAGGTTGAGAACCACTGGACTATAGACCATTTAGAGTAACCTGTGGATGTGGACCTAACAGAAGGTGGACACTGAGCTGCTGACATGCAACTCCAAGCTTTAAAGGCAGCAATTCACAGCAATTGGCTGAAAACTTCCGAAATCCCAAGAGCCAAAATAATATTCTATTTTAAACAAAAAAATCATTTAATTTTTCAATGTTGTGCTATTTCTGTTTATTATTGCCAAACAACCTGAAAGCAATCAAACCAGATAAGGCAAAATCAGGGAATGAAGGGTTTAGGGAACTGCTACTGATAAGGCTTGGGTCAAGTAACATTGAATGTTGGGGCAAGCTTGGCTGCCTACCTCTGCTCCTTTTTCCTAATATTCTTATGTTAACACAGTGAATTGTGAGAATTGCTGGCAATTTATTTAACCTGGTGGTAATCTTTATTACCCCTATTTTGAGTAAACCACAAATCTTGGTATTGCAAATGAATCTAGTGTTAAAAACAAACATCAGAAAAAGGTTGTTATATAAGCATCAATGCATTCAAATGAATTATCCAATCCAGAATGTCCCCTGCAACAACATGATATATTTAGTTTGGAATGCAATACTGAAGCAAAGTCATTTGAAAATACAAAAATAAAAATGTCTATCAAAGACCTGGTAAATATTAGGTGGGTAAAAGAGCTAATAGCTTCCATTTTGGTTCTGTGTTTGCAGCACTTAATTTGATATCTAATAGCTCCTGAAGAAAACTATAACGGAAGAAGTAACTGTAATGTATACTGTGCAAGATTGAGGTTTATAAGCTTCTTGAACCATATCCAGGTAAGGCCCAAGTGTCAGTAGTGTACTTATTGAAAACATAGTAATTGTTTAAAGTTTGGAACTGCAATAAAATGCAAAATTATTACATAAAGTAAGATCCCTCAAGTAGCAATGACTTGCATCATCAGGCTGAATAATAAATAAATCAATGAGTTGGATACTCAGAGAATTCTCCAGAATATTCCATAAGATCTTTTATTTATTTTCACCACACAAGTGATGGAGTCTTGGTTTAACATTTCACTTGAAAGATCACACCTCCAGAAACATTTTGAAGAATTGTTAACAATTACTCCTTTTACACAGATAATTAAAGCCAGGTATTATCTGCCTTTCAAGTGCTTTACCTAGCTGTGTAAACACATTGAAGGCAGATTTGGGGGTCTGATCTTACCCAGCTTTAATCCACCAAGGTAAGTAGTGTCAGAGGTGGAGCAGAGCTGTAGTACACATCCCACCCCTTTTGCTTCAGTAAGCCAAGTTACTGTGTAAAAGGACTCACTGTCTGGATTTTCTTCTGTTCTGTGTGAATAAGCAAGCCAGCTTCCAGAGATGGGTCATATATACGGCAATGACACAGCTTTTCAGTGTTAAAAAGGTCATTAACTTAAGCATTCTAGTCTTCAGAGTGGAGTTTGAACTCATAATCTGTTGATTGAAAGTCTAGAGTGTTACAAGGCTAACTCCAATGACATTCTGCCAGTTATTGAAATGGTGCCACATTTCATTTAATTGTTTCATCCAAAGGATCTAGCACTTAGCACTCCAACTTTAATTAAGCCCAAACATTATAGTGATCTATGCCTTCAGCAAACTGTGTGAATGCATTAACATCACTTTTTTTGGCGTTAATGACGAGCTTTTCTGGACAGTTGCCCTCATTGCCCTCACAAGTTTGGTGTTGAATTGTGAGTCATTTTCAAACTTTGAAAGCAGCTTCAAACAACGATCTATTTATTTTAATCAAATGATGGAAAACGATTTGAAAACCTGCAGAAGATAATCAACCCAAATCAGTGAAATCATTGTCAGGTGGTTTGAGCTGATGAGCTCTAACTTGAACAACAACAATGTCCCATTTGTTCCCAAACCATCTGTGGACCAGAAATAGTGTACAATACAATAGTCAAGCAATTATACCACTGATTGTTTGAATGTTGATTGATGCCCTCATTTTCTGTGGCTGCGTGTGAGTAAGAACACAATCATTTCATTCCTGTAGTCACTTATCACATCGTCCTCTGGATTAGAGATTCTTGTAGAATGTATTAATGGATGAAAGGACTTGAAAATGGGATATCTCAGCTAGTTAATTGCATAATTGAACTGATTAAATTGTTTATTGTTACATGTGAAAAGCTTTGTTTTGCACGCAATCCAGGCAAGTCAAACTTACAAAAATCACAGCAGTTAATACAATAATAAAACAAAATTACAGGGTATAATGTTACAAAGTGCAGTCTATAGAGAAAAATAATGGTAATTTGCTCATTCCATTTACATATGTACTGGCATTCTAGTTAAAAAACTACATAACAAAAACAATAGAAGTACAAATAATTGAATAAACAATTGAATTAAAAATAGATAACAAATTAAACAATTAAAAAAATACATTTTCACAACTATCCAAGTTGCAAAGGCACCATCTTTTACCAATGAGAGGCCCATTTAAGAGAATGATAACAGCAGAAACGAAAGTGTTGGAATCTGGAGGTTTGTGTTCACAATGTAATTTCACTTCTGCCTGACAGAAGCGAGAAGAGAATGTGAGATGGGATGACTTCTTTAATTTATTGGCAGCTTTCCCCAGACAATGAGATGGAATCAATGGAGGGACATTTCATTGTGTGATGGCCTGAAATGTGTTCACAACTCACTGCAGTTTCTTATGCTCTTGAATAGACCAGGTCCTGTTCCAAGCAATGACACTCTTGGACAGAGAACGTTCTATAGTTCATCAGTAAAAATTGGAAAGAAACCTTTTTGGAGAGATGCTGAACTTTCTTCATTTTTGAGGAAGTAAAGTTGTGCCACGGGATTTCTTTACATATTTTAAATCTCAGGAAACTAGATGACCAATGGACACTGAGCAATTCCCACTAAAAGCAGCTTGGTAATGACCAAGATGAGCTGAACACCTTTTATGCTTGCTTTGAAAAGGAGAATTCAACTGTACCAATGAGTATCCCTGCAGAAGCTGGTAACCTTGTAACATTTGTCTCGGAGGCCAATATCTTTCAAGAGGGTGAACCCTCGCAAGGTATCAGCCCGAATGGCATACCTGGCAGGGTACTGAAAATCTGTGCCAAGCAATTAACAGAAGGGTTCGTGAACAATTTCAATCTCTGACTGCTGCAGTTGGAAGTTCCCACCTGCTTCAAAAGGACTTCCTCAAGTATGCTGGTGCCCAAAAATTACAGAATGAACTTCTTCAATGACTATCACTCAATAGCACTAACATCTGTTGTGATGAAATGCTTTAAGAGGTTGCTGATGGCAAGAATTATCTTGTATATAGGTAAAGATCTGAACCCACTGCAATTCACCAAGCACCACAATTGCCTCACAGCAAATGCAATCTCTCTGGCTTTCTACTCAGACCTGTATGGACAACATCCATACATACATCAGGCTGCTTTTCATCGATTATAGTTCAGCTTTCAACATCATCATCCTCTAGGTACTGATCAGCAAACTTCAAAACCCGGGCCTCTGTACCTCCCTCTGCAACTGGATCCTTGACTTCTTCATCAGGAGACCACAGTCAGTGTGAATCAGTAACAGCATCTCCTCAATGACAATCAACACAGGTGCACCTCACGGATGTGTGCTTAGTCCACTGCCCTTCTCTCTCTACGCTCATGACTGTGTGGCTAGGCACAACTCAAATGGCATCTAGAAATATGCTGAGGACACCATGGTTGGCGGCAGAATCACAGATGGTAGTGAGGAAGTGAGCAAGAGTGAGATAGATCAGCTAGTTGAGGGGTGTCACAACTATAACCTTGCACTCAATGTTAGCAAAACTAAGGAATTTTTGTGGACTTCAGGAAGGGAAAATCAGGAAAACAAAAACCAGTCAATATCTCTGAAGATCTATCCTGGGGCCATCATGTTGATGCAAACATGAAGAAGGCTCACCAGCAGCTTTGTTTCATTAGGAATTTGAGAAGATTTGTTAAGTCACCAAAGACTCTTGCAAATTTCTACAGGTGTGCTGTGGAGAACATTCTGGCTGGTTGCATTTCTGTATGATATGATAAAGGACAGGGAAAAGCTTCAGAGGCCTATAAACTCAGCCACCTCCATCATGGGCATTAGTCTTCACTCCATTAAAGGCATTTTTAAGAGGCAGTGTCTCAAGAAAGTACCCTCCATCATCAAGGACCCTGACCACCTTTTCCTCACTGCTACCATCAGGAAAGGGATACAGAAGCCAGAATCCACATGCCCAATGATACAAAAACATCTTCTTTCCCTCTGCCATCAGATTTCTGAATGGACAATGAACCTATAGACACTACCTCATTTTTTTTTCTCTTTTGCACAGATTATTTATGTTTTAAATATTGTGTATGCAGAACTGTAATTTATAGCAATTTTTGCACCTGTCATGGACAATAATGCTGCCACAAAGCAACAAATTTTGAGACAATTCTTGATAATAAAGCTGATTCTGAAATTCTGAAGTAGCGAGCAAACTTGAGTAAGAATTTATATTTCGATGAAGAGTTTTGGCCCGAAACTTCGACCATTCTTTTTCTCCCACTGATACTGCTCAAGCCATTGAGTTCCTCCAGCAGATTGTGTTTGGCTTCAGATCCCAGCATCTGCAGTCTTTTATGGGTCATGAGGGGAAAACGTTCTTGATATTTTTCTTTTGGGTGTGTAAGGAATAGACAAGCTGCCGTGGTGCGCATGTTAAAAAAAAAAAGCACAGACTACCTAAATTTCAATAACTGAAGAATATCGAGAGAGTGATGATAACAACAATGGAGAATAAATGGAATAATTCAAGGAATTATTCAATTATTAAACAAACCCAGACAATGTGAGTAACATCACTGCTTTAAGTGTATCATTCAGTGGCACAATTTGTGAACTGACCCTAAAATTTTCAATGATTCAAAGCCTCACCAGCTTGGGGCATTTAAGTTACACTTTGCAAAATAAAAAAAAATTAATTATTTTGTATAGCATTTCCCTGTCAAGCTGGTAACCTGCTACTTTCTTTTTTTTCTTTCTTTGGCTTGGCTTCGCGGACGAAGATTTATGGAGGGGTAATGTCCACATCAGCTGCAGGCTCGTTTGTGGCTGACAAGTCCGATGCGGAACAGGCAGACACGGTTGCAGCGCTTGCAAGGGAAAATTGGTTGGTTGGGGTTGGGTGTTGGGTTTTTCCTCCTTTGTCTTTTGACAGTGAGGTGGGCTCTGTGGTCTTCTTCAAAGGAGGTTGCTGCCCGCCGAACTGTGAGGCGCCAAGATGCACGGTTTGAGGCGATATCAGCCCACTGGTGATGGTCAATGTGGCAGGCACCAAGAGCTTTCTTTAGGCAGTCCTTGTACTTCTTTTTTGGTGCACCTCTGTCTTGGTGGCCAGTGGAGAGCTCGTCATATAACACGATCATGGGAAGGCGAAGGTCCTCCATTCTGGAGACGTGACCTACCCAGCGCAGTTTGATCTTCAGCAGCGTGGATTCGATGCTGTCGACCTCTGCCATCTTGAGTACTTCAATGTTGGTGATGAAGTCGCTCCAATGAATGTTGAGGATGGAGCGGAGACAACGCTGGTGGAAGCGTTCTAGGAGCCGTAGGTGATGCCGGTAAAGGACCCATGATTCGGAGCCAAACAGGAGTGTGGGTATGACAACGGCTCTGTATACGCTAATCTTTGTGAGGTTTTACAGTTGGTTGTTTTTCCAGACTTTTTTGTGTAGTCTTCCAAAGGTGTTATTTGCCTTGGCGAATCTGTTGTCTATCTCGTCGATCCTTGCATCCGATGAAATGGTGCAGCCGAGATAGGTAAACTGGTTGATCGTTTTGAGTTTTGTGTGCCCGATGGAGATGTGGGGGGGCTGGTAGTCATAGTGGGGAGCTGGCTGATGGAGGACCTCAGTTTTCTTCAGGCTGACTTCCAGGCCAAACATTTTGGCAGTTTCCGCAAAACAGGATGTCAAGCGCTGAAGAGCTGGCTCTGAATGGGCAACTAAAGCGGCATCGTCTGCAAAGAGTAGTTCACGGACAAGTTGCTCTGTACCTTGGTGTGAGCTTGCAGGCGCCTCAGATTGAAGAGACTGCCATCCGTGCGGTACCGGATGTAAACAGCGTCTTCATTGTTGAGGTCTTTCATGGCTTGTTTTAGCATCTTGCTGAAGAAGATTGAAAAGAGGGTTGGTGCGAGAACGCAGCCTTGCTTCACGCCATTGTTAATGGAGAAGGGTTCAGAGAGCTCATTGCTGTATCTGACCCGACCTTGTTGGTTTTCGTGCAGTTGGATAACCATGTTGAGGAACTTTGGGGGGCATCCGAGGCGCTCTAGTATTTGCCAAAGCCCTTTCCTGCTCACGGTGTCGAAGGCTTTGGTGAGGTCAACAAAGGTGATGTAGAGTCCTTTGTTTTGTTCTCTGCACTTTTCTTGGAGCTGTCTGAGGACAAATACCATGTCAGTAGTTCCTCTCTTTGCGCGAAAGCCGCACTGTGATTCTGGGAGAACATTTTCGGCGACACTAGGTATTATTCTATTTAGGAACCTGCTACTTTAAGCTGACACTTATGTTTAAAGGACAGTAACTCAGAGTATAAATGACTTTGACTGTGCAGTACAATTTCATGCCTTAAGAGTTTAATGGCTTTCCAATAAAGGGCAGCCTGCTTTTATTCATTCTTGCAATTTCTGAAATGCTACCTAATTTAGTTACCTTAATTTTAGATAACGCTCATTACCTCTGTTAGGAGCACTTATTCATTTAGAGAATAATAATAATCTAAGGGTGAAAAAGACCAAGGCAGTGTTGACCTAATCTCCAGAACCTTAAATCAAACTGGACATTTTTCATTTTTTATTATCTGTGGGCAGTTTTTAAATATTTGATGTCAACTAATCAAATATATATATTTTTAAAACATTCTTGATAGTATATATCAGTTATTACATTTAAAAACAAATCTATTACACAGTGAAACCTGAATTTGTGGGATATGGGCATTGACAATATGATCACCATTTCTTGCTTTCCCCCAGCATCCACCAGCCCAATGAGTTGGGGGCAGAAGAATTGGCCTGTGATCATGTGAAGAATTGACAAGCAATTATGACACATTTCCTTTCCTTATAACCCAGTTGGATTCTTGCAATAATCCTACAGTCTCATTGACATCATTACTATATTAATTGTCCAGAGAAAATAGAGAAAATTGAATGATTTAAGAATCACTTCTGGTTGAGGCCTGTTAAAGTGTCCAAGACTTTGAGGGGGGGAGGGTGTTCATTTCATAATAACTTCTCCACAGAACAAAGGAAAGCACTGATTATGATATTTGTTTCCATTTCATCCCTGGCAACCTACAGACGAATGATATTGACAAGTAAGTGTCTCATGAGGTATAAAAGGATAGTTTAATCACTTCATGGGCAGACTCCCTTTTGAATTAACATGGTTGATCTTAGAGTTTGGAATTAAATGAAGAACTTGTCCAATAGTATCTACATAAAAGAATCAAAGAAAATCAACTTCACAGAAGAGGATAATTATCCTGTTGCATCCATGTTGATTAAAGAAGAACTTTCCAACATTTTTTCCACCTTCCTGCATTGGCCTAACTCTTCAAATATGCATCCAAGTGCTTTTTAAATGTGGCAAATGTTTCAGTTTCCTCTACCATTTAAGGAACTGAGATCTAGAACCCTTCTACCTCTGGCTGAAGGTAAACAGGAAGCTCTGCTGACTCTGTGATTGTAGTGTAATACAGAAAAGTGCGACCTCCAGCTGGCTACTGTATGGCATAACAGCAGTGGTTAGGTGCTCCTGTTCATTTTGAAACTTTTCCCATTCATGCACCTCTAATTTTTAACCAGTGTTTCATATTTTACCCTTTCACTAATTAATTTTGCTTTTTTTTTTTAAATGGCTACTAATACAAGAGCTAAATCTGAAAAAAAAATGGTAAAAACAGCAAAAAGGTGGAAAAGATACCATCTATGACTGCAGACTTCATTTCTGACATGTTGAACAAGCATACATGGGAAATAACCATATCAGTAAAAGAAACTCAATGGGAAATTAAATCTGCAATTGAAAAGGTTGTACAGTTGATATCAATAATAGATGTTCATTTGGAAGTTGTGGAGGCTGGTTTGGAGTCAGTTTATGAACGTTTTAACAAGTTTGAAACTCTTTGTTCTGAATTGTCTGCTAACAACTTCAAGTTGGCTTTGTAAGTGCTTAATTTGGAGAGTAGAAGCAGGCATCAAAATATACGAACCTTAGGCTCAAAAGAGGACACAGAAAGTGGCCAGCTGACTGACTTCTTTTCAAATTCACTCATGGAGGTTTTTGGAAGGGAGCTTTTTTCTAAGAAGCCTGAGCTTAATCGAGCTCATCAATCCTCAGCTCCCAAGCCAACTTCTGGACACGGCTCACATTTGGTAATCCTCCGGTTTCATTATTACCAAGTAAAGGATTGTGTTAACTGTAAGGCTTGTCAGAGAAAAAAATCTGAATTACCAGGGGCAACAAATTAGAATTATTGAAGACTTTTGCCCTGAAGTTATGAATATGCAAAAAAAATAAAGAAGTTGTACAAGAGAGTATTTAAACCCACCTTGTTATATCCAGCTCCTGTGCCGATCACTTTTGAAGATAGTCACAAGGAACTTCTGAAATCGGTGGAAGAGGCACGCAAAATTTTGAATGAATCTCCTTCAAATTCAAGTCTAATAGGAGCTTATAGTTGGTGTCTGAAGTTTTTTTTTCCTATTCTGAAGGAATTTCTTTGTTTTATTTTGAGTGGGTGAAGTTTAGTTGTTCTCTTTTTGTTAATTGAAGGGGTAATGTTTTGTTCATTATGGTTTAATGATTTTGTGTTTTCTTTAATTTTTTTTAAATTTAGTTTATTTTATTTTCCTTTTGACAGTAAATATTTAAATGATATATATTAGTTTTATTTTTTTAATGTTGACAATAATTACCTATTTTGGTTATTCATTTATCAATAACGGAAGTAAAGCAGTGTGCAGTTTATTATCCAACTGTGGGAAAATAAGTTGCATGCTTAGTTTATTAAGCGATTGTGGGAAATAGGGCCAACATTAGAATAATGTACATGTGCATAGACTATTTTTAAGTATGGAAAATCTTTTTTTTAAATTTTATTTTGAAAATTTCAATTAACATGCAGTCAAAATGAAGAATAATCAAAAATAAAAATATCAATATCCATAATATTAACAAATTAATACAAATATCGGTCTGCATTTCAATATAGAGAAAGTGAGAAAAAAAGAAGAGACAACATGTGATTCAATTATTATAAAGAAAGAAAAATTACAATAATACTACAAAAATGCAAATTCAATGTCCATCTTGAACCAAAGGGAGAAAAAGATAATAGAAAAGTAATAGAGAGAAAGAAGAACAAAATAAGAGGAACCCTCCCACCCTCCAAGAAACAAGAAGAAAAACTAAGAGAAAGAATAAGAAAAAGAAAAGATTGGCTTCACCTAGGATAAATCCCACTCCCATCAAGGGACAAATAACCTGATATATCCAGGGTCCTCAGTGCCATGAGCACCAGGGGGAAGAGACAGGAGGGGGGGATTGTTAAAGATTTAGCCCTGATGTACCTTAGGTATGAATTCCATATTCTTGAAAATACACCATGCCTGTTTCTGAGGTTATAGGTGATCACCAAGGGAACACAATTATGCATTTTTATCTTCCAGTGGGCTAAACTTAGTTGGGAATCTGATTTCTGAGTAAATGTTATGCATTTCCTGGGCACTGCTAAAGCGAGCTTAACAAATTTTACTTGATATTTTGACAGCCTCATTTTAAGTCTTATGTCTTCTAAATTCCCCAATAAAAATAATTCAAATGCCTGGGGGTATCAAATTCCAGTAATTTTGTTTTTTTTTCCAGGAGATTACCCAAATCTTCCCAGAAAGACCTCACTTTAAGTCATGACTAGGTTGAATGCAAGGAAGTACCTATTTCTTGACCAAATTGAAAAGATTGGTCTGATATTTCTGATTTGAATTTATGTAATTTTTGTGGAATAAGGCATAGCTGATGCAAGAAGTTATATTTCACCTTACATTAATCATGGTGTCCCAACATAAGTCAGACCAGCAAAATGGATCAATTTCTATACCTAAATCTGATTCCCACCTTTGCCTTGTTTTATCAAGCCTTTGTTTAGGGGTTCCCACCTGAAATTAGGAATACATTTTTTGAAATAAGTTTTTTGTTATCCCCTTTTGAACTAGAGTATCTATTTGGCTACACTGCTGTAAGGTTAGTGCTGGACCTAATTTGTCCCTTAAATAAGATAATAACTGAAGAGAGCAGAAAAAAATATGTATTTAAAACTCCATATTTATTCCTAATTTGCTCAAATGTCATAATTTGTTTCTGCTTATAATAATCCTCAGTGCACTTGACCCCTCTCTGGGACCAAATGTCCAGGATTTTATTATCAATCATTATTGGAATTAACATATTTTGAGCCAGGGATGTTTTAGGTAAAAGACTCCCCTTGTCCCCAATTTGACCATTAATTTTATTCCATACATTAATTATATGCTTTAATAGGGGGCTTCTTTAGGGCCAGATAATAATTTAGAATTCCATTTATATACAAAGTTTTCTGCTATACTCTCACCAACCTTATGCAACTCCAATTTCACCCATGAAGACAAAAATCTTATATTAATCAAGTATAGGTTTTAGATGGTTGTTTTATTGAGCTTGAAAAGTAATAAATGGATCTTTATATTCTTTGGGGTTTTTCTTTAGCTGATATCGGCTCAAACCGTGCATCTTGGCGCCTCACAGTTCGGCGGGCAGCAACCTCCTTTGAAGAAGACCACAGAGCCCATCTCACTGACGAAAGACAAAGGAGGAAAAACCCAACACCCAACCCCAATCAACCAATTTTCCCTTGCAACCACTGCAGCCGTGTCTGCCTGTCCCGCATCGGACTTGTCAGCCACAAACGAGCCTGCAGCTGACGTGGACATTACCCCTCCATAAATCTTCATCCGCGAAGCCAAGACAAAGAAGAAAGAAAGAATGATATGGTATTATTTTGAATTCTCATTATCTAGATGTTTTGATAAATTTAGTGTGTCAACTTACATTGGTTTTTTTCTGCTGATATTGTGAAGGGAACACAAATTTATTATACAATCGCTTGTATTGTGCTTCTTGGTTTTCTTTGGATTTCAGAGTTTTTCTCTTGCCAATCCTATTATATCCAATCACCTTTATCTTCTTCTTTACAAGACACAGGCATAGATTGGGTATTAAATGTTTGAAAGGCCTTTTTATTGGCAACAATTTTGGTGGTAAAATTTAATTTACCCCAAACTCTTTTATTTAGATATTTACAAATTAAACACTCTGTTCAATCTCCGATCCCTGATTTTCTGAGAATCCCTGAAGTGACTCTTCTTGACAGCATTTTTTTTTAAATCTACAATCTTCCCGTAAAGCCTCCCCCACCCCCCCCCCCCCCAGTTAAAATCAAGAATGCCTGGGAGCTGGATTGTAATCTTTCATTGTCTGATAAGGTTTGGGACTCCATTTTTAATTTGATTAACACTATTTTCTTTTGTGCATGACATTGTTTGCTACAATTTAAAGTGGTCCATAGAGCACATATGTCTAAAGTTAAATTGTCTTGTTTTTATTCAGACATAAATCCTCTATGTGACAAATGTAATATAGGTGATGCTTCTTTAGTTCATATGTTCTGGATCTGCCCTGACGTGCAATTTTGATTAAACCAGTGGTTCTCAACCTTTTTCTTTCCACTCACATACCACTTGAAGTAATCCCTATGCCATCAATGCTCTGTGATTAGGAAGGGATTGCTTAAGGTGGTATGTGGGTGAGAAGGGAAGGTTAACTCAATTGTTACTGAAACATTTTGCTTGAGAAAAATTGTCATTGGCCCATTTCCTTTGGAGTTATGAAACTGTGCACATAATGAGTCAATTAGGTATGATTAAAACAGTGGTTTTCAAACTTTTTATTTCCACCCACATACCATCTTAAGCAATCCCTTAATAATCACAGACCACCTTTGGCATAAGGCACACATGTCAAACTCAGGCCCGTGGGCAAAATTTGGCCCGTGATATAATTATATTTGGCCCGCAAGATCATATCAAATATGTATTAGAGCTGGCCCGCTGGCCGCCGCGCCAGTCTAGCGCATGCACAGCTAATACTACAAATCCCAGAATACTTTGCAAATGCATTGGCGCCGGCCCATCAGCCCGCTAATCGCCCCCACCTCCTCTCTTTATTTTCATTAGCATCTGCGACCTGTCGCCCAACTCACATGTAATAAACCCCTTACAGAAAATGGCCAAACGAAAGACAGAAAACAGGACCTTTCAAGACAGGTGGGAGGCAGACTATATGTTCATCATTTTAAAAGACAAACCTGTTTGTCATTGAAGCAAATTGTTATTTTTTTGACTTCTTAGCTTGTGAAAAAAAATACATTTAAAAGGAGCTTAAAGGCTATAGAGAAATATTATTTATTGTATATTTTATTTCTCATTTGTTAATGCTTCTTCTGGAAAGAGTTTAACCAAAACTATTATTAAACATTTATTTTAATAAGAAAAAGTTTAACATTACATATGTTGAAAGAAGAGAAAACAAGCAGATGTTGTTGAAAATTTTCAATAAATATTTAGTTTGGCCCACAACTTAGTCCACGTTTTTAATTTTGGCCCTCTGTGAATTTGAGTTTGACACGCCTGGCATAGGGAATACAAAGTGGTATGTGAGTGGAAAGTAAAAGGTTGAGAACCACTGGATTAAATGGAAAGATAATACTCCACCCACACGTGGCTATGAGATTTTATAGATTGTTTAACAATAGAAAAAATTAGATATGCTTTAAAGGATTCAAATATTAAATTCCAAAAGACATGGGACCCATTTATGGACTATTATCATTATCCTAAGATTTAATGTGTTCTGGAATTTTGGCGCAGTGTTGTCCCTCTGCAAGTTGGTGTCACTTGATTCATACATGTCAACTTTCAACCTTGCTTAGAGGAAGGGGTTTTGAAATGTATCTTTTTTATTTGTTTTTCTTGTTAAATCTTATTTTATTATTATGATTGTCCTTTGTGTTCTGGATTTCCTTATTATGAGAATAATGTGCAATGTTTTAATTTTTTATCTGTATCTTGTACCATGATGTATTATTGTACTGCTCAATTGTTTCTAATGTAAAACATCAATAAAAATATTTTAAGAAGAAAAGACCTGGAGAAACTCAGCAGGTCAAGTAGTATATGCCAAGGTCTCAGGCACAAAATGTTGTTACATTCCTTTGCTTCCTATAGGCACTGTAGACCTTCTGAGTTTCTTCAGCACTTTTGTGTATTACACCTCCAGATGAAGTTCACCTCACTCACCCCCACCCCCCCCCACCCCACCCCAGCATTCTCCCCTTTAACTGCCAACAAATTACTTTAAATCTATGCCTCTTAGGTCTTTACCCCTCTGTCAAGAGAAATAAATCCTTCCCTTCTACTCTATCCACACCACCTACTTTTATTTATACCTCACACTTCTCTTTTCCAAAGAAAACAACCTCTCTTGATGAAGGTCTCATCTGTTAATTATAATCTTCTCTAATAAACTCCTTTAAAATCCATTCTGCACTCTTTTTGCCCCAAATATTAGCTTTTGAATCAGATGATGAGCTGAATTTTATGTAGTCCTCAAAATATATATTGTAAATATACAATAACTAGTGTATATTGTTCTTGTTTTCTATGGCTCAGTTAAATAAGGAAAGGATCCTGTAAGCATATATGATCTGCCCTGTGACCCTTCTGGTCCTTTCGTACTATCACACCATCCTCCCAACGATTGTGTATTCCCTTGCTTGTTTGAACCTTCTCAAATGCTTTACATCACAATTCACAGAATTTCATCTTACAATTTTCTGCCAAAATATCTACAGCTTAAAATTTGCCTTGCTGTCAATCACATAGCCATCTGCAAACATCCTGCATTTAAATCCAAATTATTAAAATATTATTTAAACAGAA
This sequence comes from Narcine bancroftii, assembly GCF_036971445.1. NCBI lineage: Eukaryota > Metazoa > Chordata > Chondrichthyes > Torpediniformes > Narcinidae > Narcine > Narcine bancroftii. The sequence goes on along the minus strand of NC_091471.1, from coordinate 105,827,470 downwards.
TGGGACAAAATAATCTTGCGGAATACCATTTGCTATATCTTTCTCAACACAAATACACCTATCAATTTTCATCTTTTGTTTCCTGCCACTGAAGCAAATTTGGATCCAATCTTTGACTCGTGTGGATTTTCACTTTCTTATCCAGCCTTGCTATGATCATAGACTGCACCAAACACACAGACCACAATGAGCATCCTTGATAACGCTTCAAAAAATAAAATTGGTTTCATCAGTCATGGCCTTTGATGAATAGATCGATGTTGACTTTCCTTGATTAACTACCTTTTGAAATTAAAGTTCACGTCATCCCTCAAATATGATTCTAATTGTTTTCCCACAATCAGAGATGAACAAACTGGTCAGCAGTTGCTCAGTTCGTCCATTCTTCCCTCTTTAAACAATAGATGAAAAGAGTAGAAGAGTAGATAGAGAGATCCTTCTTAATTTCCTCCCTTTCTTATTTTAATAAGCTGGGATCTGTTCTGTTGATATAAGCAGAGAACATTACAGCACAGAAAGCAGGCCATTCAGCTCCTCTACTCTGTGCTGAACTATCCTGCTTCATCCCACTGACCTGCATCTTTTCCAGATATAGTGGATAACATTACGGTATTAAAACTCCATCAACTAGGGTTCAAATGCAGCACTGTCTGTAAGGAATATGTACGTTCTTCCCAGGTCTGCATGGATTTTCTCCAAGTGCTCTGGTTTAGTCCCACATTTCAGACATATGAGGTTGCTAGGTTAATTGGTCACATGGGTCTCATGGGCCATATGGCCTTTTACCGTGCTGTATTTCTAAATTTTAAAAATGAAAAATTAACTGAGTAGCAGAAATAAGGAACCATTTTCCATCACAAATCCAATTCTAACAATAGTCAGCAAGCAGAGTCCAACAGAGTCTATATAAAGCTTATGGATCAGCTTTCATTAGCCATCTTTATAAGAAATCCCCATCATATATGCAGATGCTCTTCAAAGTCCAATTAATAACTGCAGGGTATTTTAATGATGGGATCCCTTTGTGGTTTGAACTGGCATCTGTGTTTTTGATTATTTGCTCATGCATACTTCTCCATTCTTGTAGAAATGAGCAAACAACATTTCAGGGAGTTATATATCAGTCAAATATTTTCTGAGCAGAGTAGCAGATCATCACAAATCACTTGTTTCGAACTACTTCCACATCAATAAAAAAAAACTGCAAACAATGCAACTCCTTCTCACACATTTGATAAAGGGAGTTGCCTTTTAATCATTTTAAGAATTAGAGCAGATCTATGCATATACCAATTCATTTCTTATGATAAATTGTCCTGCTCTTGGCTTTCTTTCAATGGAGCTTCCTGATAACTTGTCTACCAGGTCATTCTCCAGAGCTAAAATTCATTGCTTAGCTCTGACTCTTTCTAATGTACTCATTAAAATTGATTATTGTTTAGTTCACAGCTTTCATCCCCAGAATCAACAGTCATTCTCAAAAAGAAATGGACCTTAGTGTCCTAGAATTCTCTTCTGAATGTATTAGAGATAAACTGAAATGTGATGAGGAATCTCACCCCAGCAAGATAATCAGAAGAGGTTTCCATTGATTGACACCATTTTATCCAGATATGCCAATCCCAGATATAGGTGAAGGCAAGGTGACATAGCTGAATACTCAACCATGGCTGATATAATATTGGTTGTAGACAATAATTGTTAATGAGATCATAATTCCTTTATGGATTGTGTCATGTTACAAACTGTTAACTGTCCAATGTTTCACAGGAAGTATCTGAGAATTCATCAAGGATCAAATCCTCAACATCAAACTCAATTGGGGACTCATCTTACTTTTGTACTTTATTGATTTTTGTTTCTTTGTGTATTGTACAATTTGTTCATAGTTCTTTATTTGTTTTTGTGAGAATGTTAAGAACATTTATTTTCCTACCAACAAGTGATAATCCTGTCTCACCTGCAGGAAAAGGAATCTCAGGGTTGCATGTGATATCATGTATGTACTCTGGCAATAAATCTGAAATCTGAAAATCTCAGAGCCATTGAATAAACTATGAAAGCTTTGTTTGAGCTCATCATGTCTTCTGTATTTACTCTGCAAGCTCCGAGTTAAGACCCTGCTGACCACACTTGGCAGAGGACTGAACTAAAACTAAATGATGACAGACTGGAAACTTGCCCAGGTGATGTCAAAAACAAACCCAGCATGATGCTGTTGGATTTCACACTGATAAATCATGCATTCATTTTGAAAGCAGCCAACTTAACTGTTTAAGAGGGGTGTTCCGTTGAGGTGAAAATTCATGTTCCTAATACTTTTTTTCTCATGTATCCATAATGCCCAGATCTGTTACTGGCCATACAATGCCCACATTCTATTTCTGGCGAGGTTTTCCGCTACATAAGAACAAGTCTAGCATTGTTCCCGCATGGAAACAAAATGTTTATTGTTGAAGCTATACACCTGCCATCCATGTACCTTTCTAATTTTATATTAAATCTTGAAATTGAACCTGCATTCGTCACTTATGCACCCTCACCATCTTCTAAGTGAATAAGTTTCCCTAATGTTGTCTTTAAACATATAACCTTTCACATTTACCCCATGTCTCCCAGTTCTTGTCTCACCAAACCTCAGTGGGAAAAGCCTGCTTGCGGTTACCCTATCTATGCCGCTCATAATTTTGTAAACATGTACCTCTATCAAATCTTCCCTCATTCACCAACACTCCAGCAAATGAAATCCTATCCTATTCACCTTTTCCCTATAACTCAGCTCCTCAAGTCCCAGCTGCATCCCTGTAAATTTCTGTGCACTCTTTCAATCATATTTATATGTCAGCGGGTGACCAAAATTGTACATGATGCTTCAAATTTGGCCTCAGCAATGTCTTAAACAACTTCACAATAGCATTCCAACTCCAGCACTCAATACTTTGATTTATGGCCAATGTTCCAAAAGCTTTCTTTATGACCCTATCTGCCTATGACGCCACTTTCAAGGAATGTGCATTGGTATTCCCAGATCCCTCTATTATTCTGCCCAACCATTTATTGTGTAAGTCCTATTCTAGTTTGTCCTCCAAAAGTGGGTTTTATGTTTCTCTAAGATGCTCCTCATCCTTCTGAACATCAATTAGTAGAGGTCCAGACTACTCAATTTCTCCTCATAAAGTAGTTCCCTCATTTCAGAATCAACCCGGTAAACCTCCTCTGCACCACAGCCAGAAACAATATGTGGAACCAAGAGGAGGCTACCCAGCCCTTGAGCCTGCTTCACATAACATTTGATATTTTACATCCGCAGTAATAAGGTCCAAGGTCTTCTGATTCCCTTGGTACCCAAAGAAATCTATCAACCTCTGTTTCAGGACACTCTGTGACTGAACATTCTTTGCAAAGAATTGCAAAGGTTTGGCTCCTACTGAGTGCAAGAAATTTCAACTCATTTCAGTCCTGAATGATATATTCCTTTTTTTTTTAACTCCTTATTTATACCAGGCAGCATCATCAACTCTGCACCTACCCTGTCACACTCTAAAGAATGTTGTGCTCATTCATTAGACCAACTCTCATTCTTTTAAACACAAGGCGGTATAGATCTCGTTGACTTAAACCCTCCCCCTCAGATGACAAGCCAGCCACTCATCCTGCTGCTGGATACTTGATGCATCTCCCCTTTCTTCTTTGCCCATTCACAATAATGTGGTAATGCAGAGACTCTCACCTGGTCTCTTAACACCAGCTCTATAACCAAGAAAACCCAGCAGCGCCTCTGCTTCCAGCAAAGGCCAAGGAAAATTCATCTCCCACCCTCCATCCTCACTACATTCCACAGAGGATGTATTAAGAGCATCCTGTGCAACTGCATCACCGCCTGGTTTGGAAGCTGTACCACCTCAGACTGTAAGACCCTGAAGAGGATTGTGAAGTCAGCAGAAAAGATCAATGGGGGTTCTCTTCCTACCATGACAGATATTGGCAACACTCAATGCATGCGGAAAGCAATAAACATCATGAAGGACTTCACACACCCCTCATGTAAACTTTTCTTTGTTCTGCCATCTGGTAGGAGGTACCATAGCCCTCGGGCCCTTACATCCCTCAAGCCATCAGGCTCATGAATTCCCAGAACATATGTGGATAATGTACCATGGACTTATATTGTATATGCCTTGCTATTTTAACTTCTATTTTAACTTATATTTATGCAAATCTGCTCCATGGTCTTGGAAAAATGTTCTCATCTTTACCATGCAATGAATGGTATGAATGATAAATAAAGGTGACTTGTCTTGACTAATGACATTTTCATTTTCTGCAGCAAAAATTTCCAGTCCATTCCACACTGTTTTATTTATGTCCCATTCATTCTAATTCTGGAGACTACCTGTAAGATCACAATCAATGTATTCCATTTAAGAACCTGAGAATGCAGTGGATTTATTGGTCTGTAATCCCACCAGTTTACATTTCTGCTGCACGCATCCAATTTATGAGTTTACAGTGAAAACAGTTCATGATTTGTGTCACGTTTTAGGCTGAAATCTCTTCCTGCAAGACACAATAGAAAATCAAAATGTTTATGGCAGGTCGATAGGGCGATGAAGAAGGGGTTTGGTATGTTTACATTCAACAGTAAGGATTCTGAATGCAGAATAGGAACATCAGATGACAACCACTCAAGTCATTGGTGATGCCATACTTGGAGTAATGTGTACAGTTTTGGTGCCCCGTGATAGTAAGGATATCATTAACAATGCAAAAAGATTCATGAGATTATTGCCAGGATTGGTAACCTTGAATTACAAGGAGATGCTGAAAGAGCTGTGACTTTCTTCTCTGGAATGTAGATAGGTTAGGGGAAACCGTATGGAGGTTTATAATATCGTGAGGGTCATAGTCTTTTTTCCTCAGAGTAGAAGAATCTAAAAATAGAGGGCAAAGACTTAAGATGAGAAAGGACAGATATACAAAGGACCTGAGGAGCAATTTCACATTGAGGCTGGAGGTTACACAGAATGAGGTGCCAAAGAAAGAGATAGAAATGGGGACCATTGTAATGTTTCATTTAGACTAGTATATTGATAGGAAACCTTTTAAGGGACAGGGATGAGATGCAGGCAAAAGGGACAAGCTTGGTCAGATTGGACAAGTTGGCAGGAGGGCCTGTTTCTGTGGAGTAGAGTTCTGATGCTTTATTATCAGACTGGATGTTTTCAGATAACACTTGATTATAGTCATAAGAATTGGCATCAGCCAAATAGCACTGCTCCAAATTCAAATTCAATTTCAAGTTATATTGTCATCTGATTGTACATAGAATGCAATGAAACAGCATCTCTCTGGACTACGATCCACACATAGAAACACACAATACCAAGAACAAAACAATCAACTAAACCAGTGGCTTTCAAACTTTTTCTTTCCACTCACATACCACCTTAAGTAATCCCTATGCCATATGTGCTCTGTGATTAGTAAGGGATTGCTTAAGGTGGTATGTGAGAGGAAAGAAAAACTTTGAAAATCACTGTTTTAATCGTACCTAATTAACTTGTTATGTGCACAGTTTCATAACTCCAAAGGAAATGGGTCAATTACAACTTTTCTCAAGCAAAATATTTTAGTAACAAAAGGGTCTAGAGCAGTGGTTCTCAACCTTCCCTTCCCACTCACATACCACTTTAGTAATCCCTTACTAATCACAGAGCACTTATTGGCATAGGGAATACATTTTTATAATATTTTATTTATCATTTTAAATATATTTAAAAATCAACAAAACAACCATACAAAACACAAAACGTCAAGAGACCCCATCCCTCCATACTCCTTTCCTTTGTATGTTTAAATAAACAGGGGAAAAAATGAAGAAAAAGAATCAGAAAAATTCCATCATCAGTGCATACAGTGAAACACATAGAGACATGATGGTATCACAATGTTAAAATCTTTACAGAGGTCTGCTGGCTAGCCACTAGTGGTCATAAATCTATGGTGGCACCAGTGAGGTACCAATATGCTCTAAATAAGACTACTAGATTTTTAGGAAGGTGTTAGATCCTCCTCCTAAGACTGTATGTGACCATTTCAAGTGGAATGCAGCTGTTCATTTCTGAAGACCACATATCGATGAGGAGATGGGAGTCAGATTTCTATGTTAGTGCTATACATTTTCTGGCTTCACATAATAAGGGAAGCAAAAGGGGTAATTATGGAAAACATATGGATTAGGAAAGAGGGGGTGTTGGAAATTTTGAGGCATATAAGGGTGGATAAGTGTCCAGGTCCTGACAGGATTTTACCCAGGACATTGAGGGAAGTCAGGGAGGAAATAGTAGAGGCTCTGACAGTGATTTCTCAAGTCACCAGAGGAAAGCATGGTGCCACAGGATTGGCCTGTTGCAAATGTGGTTCCTCAGTTTAAAAAGGGCTCCAGGTGTAGGCCCAGCAATTATCGGCCAGTAAGTTTGATATCAGTGGTTGGGAAACTAATGGAAAGTATTCTTAGATATAATATGTATAAGTGTCTAGAGGGGCAGGGACTGATCAGGAACACACAACATGGGTTTGTGAGGGAAAGGTCATGTTCAACAAATCTTGTTGAATTTTCTGAGGAGGTAACTAGGGAGGTCAATGAGGGTAGAGCAGTAGACGCAGTATATATGGATTTCGGTAACGCCTTCAATAAGGTTCCACATGGAAGGTTAGTAAGAAAGGTTCAGGCGCTAGGTATTAATGTTGAGATAGTTCAATGATGGTTAGAAGATAGACATCATAGAGTCATGGTGGATAGCTGTCTGTCAGGTTGGAGGCCGGTGATTAAGTGATGTGCCTCAGGGATCAGTATTGGGACACTTGCTGTTTATCATTTAAATTAATGATTTGGATAATGGAGTGGTAAATTGGGTTAGTAAATATGCAGACTATACAAAAATAGGGGTAGTTTTGGATAGTGAAGGTGGTTTTCGGGGACTGCAGAAGGATTTGGACTACTTAGATGAGTGGGCTGAAAAATGGCAGATGGAGATTAATATCGATAAATTAAATTAATTTTGGGAAGATTAATCAAAACAGAACATATGCAGTGAAGCGGAGGGCATTGAGGAATGCAGGGGAACAGAGGGATCTTGGAATAATGATTCATCGTTCCTTGAAAGTGGATCCTCATATAGATATGGTGGTAAAGAAAGCTCTTGGTAGGCTGGACTTTATAAATCAAAGCATAGAATATAGGAGCTGGGAGGTGATGTTGAGACTGTTCAAGGCATTGGTGAAGCCAAATTTGGAATACTGTGTGCAGTTCTGTTCCCAAAATTATAGGATGATATCAATAAGGTGAAGAAGGTGCAGATAAGGTTTACTAAACTGTTGTCTGGATTGCAGTATCTAGAATACAAAGAAAGATTGAGAAGACTGGGTCTTTATTCATTGGAGCATAGAAGGTTGAGGGGAATTTGATATAGGTATATAAAATTATGAGGGTAATAGATAGAGTAGATGTGAATAGGCTCTTCCCCTTGAGGGTAGGTGAGATTGGAATGAGAGGTCATAAGTTAAGGGTTAGGGGGCAAAATTTTAGAAATAACATGAGGGGAAACTTTTTCACTCAGAGAGTGGTGGCTGAGTGGAATGACATTCCGGAGAGGTAGTTGCAGCAGGGTCAATTTTGTCATTTAACAGAAGGTTGGATGAGTACATGGATGGGAGGGGATTGGAGGGCTATGGACAGGGATCGGGTAGGTGGAACTAGTGGAATTCTCTTAAACCAGTGTGAACTAGAGGGGCTGAGATGGCCTGTTTCCGTACTGTAATTTTTAAATTCTGTGAATTTAATATGGAAATTAGTTAGCAATCTACCAAAACTTGTGAAGTTCCCCCAAAGACAAAGCTCTGGGTCTACTGGGAAGGTGACACCTGTGATCATATTTAGGATGTCACAAAAGTCATACCAGAAGGGTCTCCCCTTTGTGCAGAGCCTGATAGAGTGCAAGAAGGAACCCATACTTAAAGCACATCTCTGATAACTCGGGTTTATATTGGTATAATTTCTGTGGGGGCGAGGTATAGCTTATGGAGACAATTATAGTAACCAATCCAAACCTAACATTGACAGTAGCTAATAAATTTCCCCTACATAAATTTGATTTGAATTGTTCACCAATTGTTATGTCTAAATCTAACTCCTATCTCACTCTAGATTTATACAAACCTAGCTTTTGGCTCTCACTCATCAATAAAAAGTACATTCTAGAAATAAATTTACATACACTTTCTTCATAGAATATTTTCTCCATTTCAGTGAATTCCAGTAAAATCATTTCAGGACCCAAATTGGCCCTAAGGAATGATCTTAACTGGAGGTTACAAAAAAAAAGGTTTTGTTGGGCAAATTATATTTCTTTTTCAACTGCTCAAATTACATTATGATACCAGGCTTCAAAATCTCATTGTTCAAAGTTATGGGTGTAAGTTTATTTTGTCTTAAAGGTGTTTTCGGTGACAATCTTCTTTTCAGTCCAGAGCCTTCACAGGTCTCACACCAAGTGTTTTAAAATGGGGATGTCTGTCCTGTTGGCTACAATTCTGGAATTCCAATTATAAATAAAATAATTGTACACCTTCTCTTTTAGGGAGTGCAATCCAATTTGTACCCAGAAAGGGGGCATCATCACCCTCAAAAAATGAAGAAATAAAATCTCAGTGGGCTGACAAATAATATTGTTTGAAACTGGGCAACTGGATGCCTCCTAATCTATAATCCTATGTTAATTTTTCCATGAATATTCTGGGTACTTTACAGTTCCATATAAACTGCCAAACATGTTTATTAAGGGTTTTAAAAAAGGTTTGGGGTAGTGGAATGGACAAGGTCTGGAAAAGATACAGCAGTCTCAGTCACATATTCATCTTTACACAGTTGGCTCTGCCAATCAGTGATGGCAAGTTCAGCCACCCACTCAAGTCTTATTCAATTTTATTAAGTAACAGGAGGTGATTAAGTTTGTATAAATTCTGGAGATCATTACCTACCATTATTCCAGGGTATTTAATGCCACCCAAGGGCCACTTGAATGGACTTGTTTGCTGATATTCAGTGTGATCAAAATTCGTAAGTGGGATAATTTCACTTTTTTCCCAGTTTACCTTGTATCCTGAAACTTCACTATAAGTTTTTAATAAGGTCTGTAATTTAGTAAGGGAATTAACCGGATTTGTTAAATTCAGAATTACATCTTCAGCCATAAGATTAATTTTGTGGTTTGTCTGTCCCACTATAAAAGCCTTTATATCTGAGTCTTGTCTAATTGCCTCTGCTAAGGGCTCAATAGCCAAGACAAAAATCCTAGAGATAAGGGACAACCCTATCGACTTAACCTGTTCAAAGGGAACATTGCTGAGATCTGTCCATTAGTGGTGATCCTGGCTTTGGATCCATGAAAAATAATTTTAACCCAATTAATAAACAGTTCTCCAAACCTGAGCTTGGTCAAGACTCTAAATAAATAGTCATTCTAGCCTGTCAAAGGCTTTCTCATAATCCAGAGCCACAGCGACACTTGGTTCAGCCTTAGACTTTGCATAATGGATAATATTAATGAGCCTTCATAGGTTGTTAATTGACCAGTGTTTCAAAATAAAGCCACTCTGGTCTGGATTTATTAATTTAGGCAAGTGTTGGACAAGCCTGTTAGCCAGGGCCTTAGGAATCAATTTATAATCTGAGTTTAGTAATGAAATGGGCCAAAATGAAGAGCATTTTAATGGGTCTCTGGTTTTCTTTATGAATCACAGTAATTATGGCAGTTGTTATGTACCACACAGCAGCAAAAGAAATTAGCCCACATGGTGTTATATTTAAAATAATATTTGTAGTTATTAATAAACAATAATATAACATTTTATCTAATTTAACTAACTTATCTACACTTATCTAACTTAACCCCAAATATGAGTGAATATACTGATGTGTGTGTGGAATAGGCCAAGCCAGTATAGTTCAAGGCACAATTCTCAGAAGGCAGTTAAAGTTCAGATTTGAAAATTGAGTGTTGACACATAGGCTTGAAACTGATGCAATATGCAGGTGTTAGATGGATGTGACATGCAGACTTTAGTTGAAATTAGCAGTTCATAAAATGGGTGAAAGAGACCAGGGGTGACAGAATGTTCATAGCTCATGAAATTCTTGTTGAGATGCTTCCAGTGAAATGTCCTTTCTAGACAAGTGTCAACCAAAATTCCCCTTCCAGAACCCTTTCTGTGGGTCAGCTGGACTCAAGTGACTCTCACTCTGGTCACAATCTCTGGCTTCAGAACCCTTTCTGTGGTGTAAAGGTTAAAACCTTGTGTTTTTGATTCATAGTTAATTTTGTGCCTATCCCTTTAAAAAAATATTGTTTGTAGTGTTACCATAGTAACTATGACATAATATGTCATAATATCTGAGCGGCCAAGAGCTTGCATCTCATTCTTGGACAAACCATGAAAGAGACGTGAGCTCGAGATACCTTTCTATGAACTCATCTTATTTTGTCATATTTGTTTTTATCTGTTTGAAGTTAAATATCGCTATATCATTATATAGTACTTTGCTTATTCATCATTATGAAAATCTCAATGTAAAGTTATGCAAAATGCCTATCCATTTTATCAACAAATTAAAGCTACTTAAAGCTGTATCTACAACATTTAGTTTATTAGATTAATAAGATAGTAATTCAGAATATTGTCCCCATATTTCTTTGAAGATGACACTTTTTGAAATTAGGAAATGCTAGAAAATAGAAAGTGCCGTCTATACTTTGATTCAAAGAAAAGTTATAATTGTGACCTTTGGAAGAAAATCTCGTAAAATTTGTTTGAAAGAACTCAACTTGATTTAAAAGCAAGAAGCATTTAAGATTTAACAAGAAGTTCAGTTTTCTGTTAGAATATGTCTGGCAATTTTGCAGTTTAAAATTGAGCCAAGGTCTGGCTAGACACCTGTGAACTTGAAAAAGATAAGACACTGCTACCAGCCAGAATCTGGCAGGAAGCCCAGAAATATGTGTTCTATAAACTGATCCAAGACAATTCAGCCAGAGAAATCCTCTTAAAGGGACCAAGCAAGATACAAATTTGTTTACCCTTCCCATGAACCAGGTTAAACCAGGAGAAGACAGGCTGCAGTGTGAAGAATCCAAGGTGGAGAAGAAGTCTCATCAGGCTAAAGACCTTGAGCAAACAGTTCCTCTCAAAGAACTGTTTATTTATGAGTTGAGCCAGCATGGCGGACTGACAATGCTTGGCAAGAGATTGGAGTCAGCCACCATTGAAGAAGCGGCTTCAACTAGCAAGCAAGAAGAAGACTCTGACAAGGCACTGCAGGCCTCATTAGCTGACTTAAAAGTTAGTGGAACAGAAACACTGGTGCTGTACTGATAAAATGCTGAAGATAGAGACACAATCAGTGGAATCTAAAATTTCAGATGTGAATCCTGATGATAGTAGTTACAAGGTTATGAGTGTAGAAAGATCTTCAAAGTCTTCAAAGGCATCTCGAGCAAGCACAGCTTTGTGGGTTTCAAGCATATCAGCTATACATACTTAGATACAGACTTAGCTACTGTCTGTGCACAACTTGAATGGAAAAAAGATGAGCTTTAGAAGATATGGAAGCTGAAATGAAGAATCAGCAACTGAAGAACAAAAAAGCTTATTGAAGAGAAAAAAAAGAGAAGATTGGAGCTTGAGGAAAAATATGTTATGAATGATGTTGTTGTTGTTGTTCATCCTTCGTAGTCAAAGATGACCATGACTTCAAAATCAAATGGGATATTTGTGGCTGTGGATCTGGAAGTGACTGGTGAGGCCAATCCAGGCCCTGAAGGCTCACCCACATGTGGGACACAAGTGGGTGACTGCTGTCGTGGCAGTGAATGCTGCTTGGCCTGTGTATCCGTACCTGCTGCTTCGCCACTCCCCCATCGCCACAGGACTTGAGGTGTTGTGTGTTGGGTTTACATCATGACTTGTGCTTGACTTGGATTAAAGTGAGGGAGAGTTGTGCAGGTCATCAGCCTCACTCTCTCACTCCAGCATACCTGGACCCAGTGGCAAGACATAGTCGAGATGGCTGGAGACAAATAAGAATGCAGTGGATGGCCAGCAGTGTTGTGTAGGTGTCTCACTGTGTCCTCTTAGCACTCTACAACACATTGCTGTGAATCACCTTTCTGCCCTTTGAACCAGTGATGGTTTCTTCTGCACAGTCCACTGAATCCAGGCTTCACATGTTAGGTAGACAAGCCCTGAGTGTTGTGGGTCCATGGCAGTTCTTGCGGCATGCTCGTAAGCCTCCCTACCCATTGTTCGGCATCCTCATCTGCCTTTGCAGCCGTTAGGTGATGTCTCCTCTTCCGCCTGCTCGGCCATTGGTGTGATCACCTAATGGTGTAGTAATGATACCACCCCCTCACTTGTTTTTGCCCGCTAGCTGAAGCAGTTTCCAGGGTGTGGCATGAATAACCAACGAGTGAGAGATTTAGGAGATGAGTGAGGTCCAGTGATGCCTACCATCCACACCTTAGTGAGGTGCAGCTATCAGTACCAAAGGAACTTCCTCTCCTCAGAGATCCCTACACCCTATGAATATGGCCAAACTAAAAGCATTAGCTCAGGCTTCTGCAAGGTCTATCACTCAAAGGGAAATACCAAAGGGCTCGCACCTAACATTACTGCAGATCAATGGGTACCGCAGCCACAAGAAACGAGTCGACTCGAGCAAGGAGCATAGGTGATGCTGGGAGTGTTGAAATAACAATGACCAACCCTGTGGAAAGAGCGAGCGACATTCAATCTCTTCCGAGCGCACAATATATGAATCTTCCCGAAAGGAGAGTATTTCAAAAAAGTTCAACCATGCAAATTGAACATACTCAGCCATTATATGTCTCTTTGTGTTGTTGAAGAACCAACGACAAGTTAAGGATCTCCACCAATGCCATCACTTACATACCAGGATCCCAGTTAATGCCATCAGTTACAACTCAAGGCCCTATACCTATGGTGCCAGTTCAAGTTCCATATGCTCCATTCACCACAAGACAACCAGTCACAAGCCACGGTGGACAAGACAATATATTATCACTCGTAGCAAAACAAAATGAAATTTCTGCTATGTTAGCGCAGCAAAAAGGTTTGTATGGTTTACCCAAGAAGGAAGGAAATTCCAGTTTTTAAAATGGAGATCCATTGCAATATCTGACATTCAAGAAATCCTTTGCACATTGAAAGTAATACTGAAAACACGAAAGATCGTCTGTTACCTGGAACAGTATACCGGAGGACAGGTGAAGGAGTTAGTCAAAAGTTGCCAGTATATGAATCCAGAACAAGGTTTTAAAAGGGAATAAGAATTATTGTGTCATCATTATGGTAATGAGCATAAAATCACAAGGGCCCACATGGACAAGATTCTTTCTTGGCCAGCAATAAAATCAAAGGAAGTGTATGCACTCTTTCTGAGAGGTTGTTGTAATGCAATGGAAAGTAGTGTACATTTGCAAGAGATGAATTTGCCTGCTAATTTGTTGATTATTCTCAATAAATTACTTTATATTCTCAGTAAATTACTTTATGCACCCTTTGTCTTTCATTATTGTACCACTAGTTTCTGCTAATAAAAGCCATTATTACTGGTTAACTACACAACTTTCGTCTTCTTCATTAATTGTCTTTACATAAATTTCTCCATCAATTGCTATTACCAAAACTGTTTCCCACTTTAATCTGGACTTATGCAAATCTATCTTAGGCATTTTATTCTGTAATAACAAGTACATTCCTGATACAATTTTCTTCTTCCCACATTCCATAAGTCGAATTTCAAATTTTGACTGTCTTGGTAACTTTAAAACATGTCCAAAATTATCCAATAATAAAGCTCTAACTTGATAATAACAAAAAAGGACACTTTGTGGTATTTCATATTTTTCTTTCATTCTTTGAAAAGAAATAAAATGACCAGCTTCATAGCAATCTTCTACAATTTTAATTCCTTTCTGATCCCATATTTTCAAAAGTTGAGTATTAAGAGTAAAATCAAAAGGTTTATTCAGATACCTGAATTTTTTCCCTGTGCACCATTTCCTCATTTATCATACTCCATAATTAAATTAAATGTCTCAAAATAGGTGAATTATAAATAAATAGTAATTTAGAATTCCATTTATAAATAAATTCCTCCATCTTCTTCTCACTAATTTTAGTTAACTCAATATTAGTCCATACTAATGAATTTTCCAAATCAAACATTCATTTGTGCTGCTTTATAATAATTTTGAAAATTCAGTAATTGCAAACCTCCCAGATCATACCTCAAAGTTATTTTTTGTAAAGATACCCTATGCATAGGTATCTTTCCACAAAAACCTTCTAACAATGTAATTCAAACCTTTGAAATATTTTTGAGGAACTTTACAAGGGATAGATTGAAAATGATATTGTAGTCTAGGAAAAATATTCACCTTGATACAATTAACTCTATCTATTAATATTTAGATAGATCTTTCCATCTATTTAAGTCATTTTTAATTTTATGAAATAAAAATAAATATTTCAAATTGTATAAATTATCTAAATTCTTATCCAATTTAATACTTAAATATTTAATTTGATCTGTCCATTTAAATTAGGCTATCTTCTTACAATCAGTATAATCCACATCAGTCAATAACAAAATTTCACAAGGTCCAGACTTAACCAATACTTTAATAGGCATTCTGACAAGATATTGTAAAGACCCTATTGTAATTGGTGCAGATATTGAAGTAATGTTTCATCAAGTGAAAGAAGGTACCATCAGAAGATCGTGATTTTCTACGATTGTTATGGTGGCCTAATGACGATTACATTAAAGATAGGATTGAATACAGAATGAGAGTTCATTTATTTGGAGCAATGTCATCACCGAGTTGTGCAAATTTTGCTCTCAGGAAATGTGCTGAAGACAATGAAGAGCAATTTAGTTCTCAAACTATAAACACCATCAGAAATAATTTCTATGTTGATGATTGTCTAACTTCAGTGGTTTCAGAAAAAGAAGCAATAAATCTTTATCATGAGAGATCTGTAATAAAGGAGGTTTCTTCCTTACAAAATGGATTTGCAACAGTCAAGATGTGTTGGCTGTTATTCCTGAAGCAGAAAGAGCAAAGGAGATAAATCATCTTGACTTGGATTGTGAAAAAACACACAAATGCTGGAGAAACTCAGCAGGTCAAACAATGCATTTATGTAGCAAATGTGAAGGTACATCACCAATGTTTCAGGCTTGAGCTGAATTCAAATGACATCAAGGCACTCACACCAAATCATATCTTACTTCTTAAATCTAAATTTTTAATGCCTCCATGTCAATTTCAGAAAGAAGATATTTATGTAAGTCGCAGATTGAAACAAGTGCAGTTTATTGTGGATTTATTTTGGAAAAGATCGATTAAAGAATATCTTTCATTTTTTCAAGAAAGACAAAAATAGTAAAAAGCTAAATGAAATTTTATATGTGGAGACATTGTAATTATCATGGATGATTCTGCACCAAGAAAATCTTGCTTGTTGGAGAAAATAGTGGAAACATTTCCAGACAAAAATGGTTTTGCTCAGCAAAAAAAGGCAACAGATGAAAGAGTTTATCGGATCTGCATTCTGTCTGGAGTGGAACTTGCTGTTCTAGGAGGGTCATGTGGTTTTGCAAGCAGAGAGAGTCAAACAGGCTTTCTCTCAGAGAGGGCGAGACAAAGATCAGTTCTACAATTTTACAGTCAGCAACAACAGCTGGGACTGTAACAAAACAAGCCAGAAAATTTGTGGAAAACCCCATTTGGAAGACGGGTTGTGAGTGCTTAATTCAGCCAGGTCAAAGCTGTTGTGGTTCATGCAAGAGGAGAGGACTGATTATCTAATGTTTTACTTGGAATAAGATAAATAAGAAAGAACTCTGTGGTAACCAGAAAGAAAGAGCTTGTCATCTGGAGAACCCTGAGGGGGCATGTTTCTTCAGCAAGACACTGAAGTGGCTGGGTGTCCAGTGTACAACAAATCTCTCTCTAATTGAAAAACGACAAGAACCTTCCTGAGTGGTAACCATTTACCTATCAAGCACCAAAGCCTGGTGAACATTATAAATGTTAAATTCTCTGCACAGTATAAGAATTGCCTGCAACCAGTGAATGTGGAGAGATGAGAAGTGAGATTGGACTGTGAGTCAAAAAACTTTTCTGAACTTATACACGCATTACATACACATGTGCTTAGAATTAGAAGGGGATTAAGTTAGGTTAGTTAAGTCAATAGTGATAAGTTAAAGTGTGATTCTGTTTTCACGTTTAAAGATAAAATTAATAGCAACCTTTGTTTAAGTAACCATTTGTCATGGTGAATATCTATTGCTGCTGGGATTTGGGATCCTCTGCGGCTTGTAACAGTAGAAAGTTATTTTCCATCCATAACACACCAAGGGAGAAGTCCATCTCCATTAATCGATCCCCTGCCATCCCAGCACATTCCTCCATGGCAGCCATATGGGAACTTAATTATAAGTCCTGAGATGGGCTAATTAATCTCTTCAGTTTTGGAGTGGAGATTATTGGAGATGGTTTAATTACCTCTTTTAATATCCTGGAGGAGGACACATGAATCTCTCTCCTTCAGCAGTTGGTCTTGTGCTGGCCTCATTCCAAGGAAGGATCCTTCCATAGACGACGTGGCTTTTGCAGCCACCATTTTGCCATTTTCCTGATGGCCTACTGTTGAAATGGATTCTGCTGCAGAAGCTGGATTTTGATCAGTGATTAAATTACCTTGTGTGTTTCTTCATTTTTTTACTCATATTCTCAGTTGTTCTCAACATTGTTTTCCACTCACATACCACTTTAAGTATTCCCTATGCCATCAGTGCTCTGTGATTAGTAAGGGATGGCTTAGGTGGTATTTGGGTGGGAAGGAAAGGTGGAGAACCACTGCTCTAGAGCCAATTGTTTCTGAAATATTTTGGTTGAGAAAAAAATTCATTGGCCCATTTCCTTTGGAGTTATGAAACCGTGTACATAACGAGTCAATTAGGTATGATTAAAACAGTGGTTTTCAAAGTGTTTCTTTCCATTCACATACCACCTCAAGCCATTCCTTATTAATCACAGAGCACCTATGGCATAGAGAATACTGAACGTGTAATGTGAGTGGAAATAAAAAGGTTGAGAACCACTGTTCGAGCTATTCAGCTACTTTAGAAGTGATACAGGGTGCTTTTAAAGGTGTTAAATTAGATGTTTCTGGGAGCTCCAGGTTCAGTGTCCTCCTATTTCTGCTGCATCATGTAACCCCTGGCATATGTTTACTTAAGGTGGTATATGAGTGGAAAGAAAAAGTTTGAAAACCACTGACTTAAACAAACAAAACAAACATATTGCTAGCTGGCCGGCCAATCTGGAGTAGAGTCATAGGAACATAGGAACATAGGAAGTAGGAACAGGAGTAGGCCAAAAATGGCCCATCGAGCCTGCTCCGCCATTCAATACGGTCATGGCTGATCTAATTTATGACTTAACTCCACCTACCTGCCTTTTCCCCATATCCCCTAATTCCTCTATCATGTAAAAATTTATCTAACCGAATTTTAAATATGTTTAATGAGGCAACCTCAACCACTTCCCTGGTTAGAGAATTCCAAACATTCACTACTCTCTGGGAAAAACTATTTTTCCTCATCTCTGTCCTAAATCTACTCCCCCAAATCCTGAGACTGTGTCCTCTCATTTTAGTTTCTCCGGCCAGCTCACAAAACCTTCCTACATCTATCCTATCCATACCCTTCATAATCCTATATGTTTCTATAAGATCTCACATTCTTCTGAACTCAAGCGAATACAATCCTAGCTGATTTAATCTTTCATCATAAGTCAACCCCTTCATCCCAAGGATCAACCTTGTAAACCTCCTCTGGACTGTCTCCAAAGCCAGTATATCCTTCCTCAAATATGGAGACCAGAACTGGACTCAGTACTCCAGGTGCGGTCTCACCAGTACCTTATACAGTTGCAACATTACCTCCCTACTCCTGTATTCAATTCCTCTAGTGATGAAGGCCAACATTCCATTTGCCTTCTTAATAACCTGCGGAACCTGCAACCTAACTTTTTGCGATTCATGCTCAAGCACTCCCAAGTCCCTCTGCACAACAGCATGCTGTAGTTTTTCACCCTTTAAATAATATTCAGCTCTTTTATTTTTCTTGCCAAAGTGGATAACCTAACACTTACTAACATTGTACTCCATCTGCCAGACCTTTGCCCACTCATCCAGCTTAACTATATCCCTCTGCAGACTCTCCACATCCTCATTACAATTTGCTCTTCCACTCAATTTGGGCTCATCCGCAAACTTGGCTACACCACATTTTGTCCCCTCCTCCAAGTCATCAATGTAAATGATGAACAGTTGTGGGCCATATGACCCCTGCGGCACCCCACTTACCACTCTCTGCCAACCTGAAAAACTCCCATTTATCCAGACTCTCTGCCTCCTGTCAGACAACCAATTTTCAATCCAGGCCAATATACTTCCCCAGACTCCACTTTGCTGTAACTTACTGAGTAGTCTCTTGTGCGGCACCTTATCTAACGCTTTCTGGAAATCCAAATATACAACATCAACCTGTTCCCCTCTATCCACCGCACCCATTATATCCTCAAAGGATCCTAACAAGTTTGTCAAACAAGATCTCCCCTTTCTAAAACCATGCTGCGTCTGCCTGATTGAACCCTTACATTCCAAACGTTTCACTATTTCATCTTTAATGACGTCTTCAAGCATTTTTCCAACTACAGACGTCAAGCTAATTGGCCAATAATTTCCAGTCTTCTGCCTACATCCCTTCTTAAAAAGTGGCGTGACATTTGCTGTTTTCCAGTCTGCCGGGACCTGCCCAGAATCCAAGGAATTTTGGTGTATGACCACCAATGCATCAACTATAACTTCTGCCATTTCCTTCAGAACCCTTGGATGCATATCATCAGGACCAGGTGATTTGTCTGGCTTTAGTCTCATTAGTTTCTCCATCACTACTTCCTTTGTAACAACTATTTTATCAAGGCCCTCCCCAACATTCGCATCCTTAACTCCACACTTGGGCATGCTGGATGTGTCTTCCACCGTGAAGACTGACACAAAATATTTATTTAATGCCTCGGCCATTTCTTCATTTTTTGCTACCAGTTTTCCTTTCTCATCCTCTAAGGGTTCTATGTTAACTTTGGCCACCCTCTTCCGTTTTATATATTTATAAAATTTTTTGCTTTCTGTTTTTATATTTTGTGCCAATTTACTTTCATAATCCTTTTTCCCATTTCTTATTACCCGCTTTGTAACCCCTTGTTGTCTCTTAACGTTTTCCCAATCTTCCACTTTCCCACTGCTCTGTGCAGCTTTGTACACCTGCGCCTTCAATTTTACACTCTCCTTTATTTCCTTTGTTAACCACGGTTGATTTTTCCCTCCCTTGCTGCCCTTTTTCCTGACCGGAATATATTTTTGTTGAGCATTACAAAATATTTCTTTTAAAATTGTCCACTGTTCCTCAACTGTTTCATCAATTAGCCTGTGCTCCCAGTCCACTCTGCCCAATTCCTCCCTCATCCTATGGTAGTCACCCCTGTTTAAGCATAATATATTAGTTTTAGATCTAACTATTTCCCCTTCCATCTGAATGAGAAATTCAATCATATTATGATCGCTATTTCCCAGATGGTCTCTGACTAGTACATCATTTACTCTACCTATCTCATTGCACAACACTAAATCCAGGATCGGGAGTAGAATCCTGGAAGCATGCTTCTGTAACTACCAGAATGCAGCAGCCTCTCCCTAACCCTCACCCCCCCCACAACCTTCACATTTATGATGCCAGTGACATCAGTAGAATCATAGAAATTGATGGCATGGCAACATCCACTCAGCCTATAGGGTGCACACTGGCTGAAAAGTTCTGACCACACCAACCAGATCATATATAGTCATATGCATTATGTGATGTACATCTGCACCAAAAACCTTACTTGCTGCAGTTAAACAAGTACTTCATTAAAACAATTGCAATACTATATATGTATTAAATTAAAGAGGGGTAATAAATACAAAAGATAGAGAGATAATAAATATTCACAGTTACCACAAAACAAGAAAAAAAGTGGTGATACAATAGTGCAGACAGTCCTTTTTGATGTGTCAGAGGATTTTATTATTAATGTAGCAGGAGGATGTTCAAGATCCTGATCACTGTTAGAACAAACCTTTTTGAACCTGGAGGTAATGGATGTAAAGTTTGCACAGGCAGGAGGCAATAGGTGGATAAGGGATGGAGGGAGCAAACAAGGGGAAGGAGGGATGGGTCTGTGAATCGAGAGGGAAGGGTAGGAGAGTTGAGGAAAGTAGGAAGAGGGATGGGGAAGAGAGGGAAAACAGGAGGTAGGTTCACTGAAACCAGAGAAGTCAATGTTAATGCCATCAAGTTGGAGAGAGCCCAGACGGAATACTAGGTGTTTCTCCTGCAATTTGCACATGGTCTGGGTTTGACAGTATATTAGGCCATGGACAGAAATATCAACATGGGAGTGAGGTGCAGAATTGAAATAGTTGGCCACTGGGAGGTCCCCATCACTGATGTGGACAGAGCAAAGGTACTCAGTGAACTGATCTCCCCAGTCTGTGTCCAGTCTCTCCGATGTAATAATGTAATAAGTTCCTTTGTCTTGGTGAAATTGAAAGTAAAATTGTTCTCCTTGCACAACCCAACCATTGCTCAATCTCCATAATGTATTCTAACTCATGATTTACAGTTATTTAGCCAACAGAAAATTTATAGACTGTCCTGAAACTGAACTTGACTGTGCAGTTATGAGTGTACAGAGAACAGAGCAATCAACTAAAATCACAGCCTTGAGTTCCCATGAGTTGATGGTCAGTGAAGAGGAGGCAATATTTCCAATTGGCATTGATTGAGGTCTGCTATCAAGGATTCAGTTGCAAAGGGGTGAGCAGAGTCTTATATACATTATTTTTGCCATGTGTTTTGATGGTATGATAGTTTTAAATGATGTTATAGTCAATGAACAACAGGTATTGTTGAGGTCCAGGTGATCTAATGCACAATGGAGGGCCAGCAATATGGTATCCACCATTGACCTGTTCTGAACGCAGACAAATTGAAATCGGTCTAGGTCCATCCTGAGATATGAGTTTATTCACTCCACAGCCAACTTCTCAAAGGACTTCATTACATTAGAAGCAAATGCTACTGACTGGTAGTCATTGAGGCAGGTCAACTTGCTCTTCTCGGGATTCATCGACGATCCTTCTGAAGCAGGTGGAGACCTCTGACCATTGTAGGGAGAGGTTGAAAATATCTGCTAAAATTCCAGCCAGATGGTTCACACAAATGTTAAGTATATGGCTAGGTAAACTGCCAGGGCCAGATGGTTTTCAAGGATTCACCCTCCTGTTGGTTTAGTTCACGTCAGCCTCAGAAATAGAGCAGTTACCAGAGGCTGTAGAGGCTTACTAGGGTGAATCATTGTTTTCTCTTTTGAAGTAAACATAGAAGGCATTGACCCTGTCCAGAAGACATGTATCACAGTTAATTATACTTCATTGTTTTGCTCATTGGGGTGTGATGACATGCAAGCCTTATCACAGCTGTCAAGTATCTATCTGAGACTCCAGCTTGGCCTGGAATTGTCCCTTTGCCTTAGAAATGGCCTTCCAGAGGTTGTAAGTAGTCTTTCAGTGTATTTATCTACAATCCTGTGGTTGTGGCATTCAACTACTTTGGAAATGTTCCACTCTGTCATCATTCAGGCAATATTTGTCAGATTGGCTGAAAGTAGCTTTCCTCATTTCCCTTTTAATCATTCTGATTTTGACTTTACACCTTCTCAATACTGTCCTCTCTACCAAGGAAATTATTTCTCCACATTTACTCTCACTAAGCTTCTGACATAAACTTCAATTACCTGTCCTTGCTGCCTTCAGAAATCTGTGGACATTACATTCCAAGGTCTCTCTTCTTCAGAACCTTATATGCATTCATTTTACATGCCGGTACACTGTCATCCAGCAATCACAGTTACTGGCAACACTCAATCAGAGCACTGAGTCAGGGTGGTTGCTTGGAGACCTGAACTTCATTCTCCAACCATAACTTGGGGAAAAATAAAACACTGGAAAAAAAGCTGTTAATGCTGCAAGTATCACTATTGAACTGATCTTCGTTGGTTTGATTGCCTAGAGAGGATATGGAATACCACCCAACATTATAAATCTAGGTTCTCCTGTGTTTGTAAATGGGGTATAAATGTTGGTTTGAATCCTTCATCCATCAAAGATGAAGAGCAGGAGGGAACTGTTTATTAGTTAACACATCAGAAAGAAAAGAGGGGAGATGGAGAATGCAACCTGCAACACTTAACATCTGATGTTGAGAAGGAGTGGTAAACATCAGTTTTCCATTAAAAGTAATCCATACAATAACACAATGAAGGGAATGTTTTTATCGAAAACTATAATCACCATTCAGCATGCTCAAACTGCATACCCTTTCAGAAAATGAATGCAATTGATAATAATTTTTTAAAAGAGTTTTATTAATAGCTTCACAAACTAAGTGTATGCAAGTTGGACAAAATGGTGCCAGACGTGATGACTCTTGGTGAACTGTCCTCAGCAGATTTTCTCCTTATATCTATCACAACCATTCTCCTCTTGTAAATCTCAACCCTAAGGCTGTCAGAATTACTAACAATGTTCTCTGAATTCTACTTTCAGGTCTGGTGATTTTCCAGCCACATAGATCATCTGACCTCCCAACCCAAGTCTTGGACCCAAGCGGTTCAGCTGGAGCTCTTAAAGGAGGCCTGTTCCAAGTTGTCCTGAAGCACTGGATCCATGACCCGACAAGGATATAATTCCCTCAGAGCAGACCAGATCATTGACCCTGACCACACAAAGGTACCAACCACCAGAGAGTCCAATTGCATGACCCAACAGTGAAGCTCGAACCCCTGAGCACTCATCACAGTGACCCCGATCAGACACATCCTTCAACCACTTGGATCGGGAGAGACTGCACACCAACTCCAAGACCTGACCTGAATGGAAGCAACCATTTACCCAGGAAATGGGGTAGGTGCATTGGTGAGACATGTAGACACTTACACACTGCTAACCCACCTAGGAAGCAGAAAAACCTTCTGAGCAGGCTGCACCATGATTTACCTGGTTA
Source organism: Narcine bancroftii (assembly GCF_036971445.1). Taxonomy (NCBI): domain Eukaryota; kingdom Metazoa; phylum Chordata; class Chondrichthyes; order Torpediniformes; family Narcinidae; genus Narcine; species Narcine bancroftii. The sequence continues at coordinate 105,804,147 of NC_091471.1, read as the reverse complement.
ATCAGCAACCTGGCATTTCAAGAAGGGGGTCCCATCTCCAGCAATGACAATGCGAGAGCAGGTTGTGCTTTCACACCTCTAGAAAGCCATTAGTGAGTTCATTCAGCTGGGCTCTGACACTTGCCCCCACCATGTGTCAGAGCCCAATTGAATTTAACTCACCCTGACATGTTGGATCTTTCACACGGCACAATTACAAGAATGGATCCAACTAAATTAGCCGTTTAACCCACATGGAATTGGCAGTGTGAAAGGGGCTATGGTTTCATGTCCCCACTTCCCTGGAAGATGCTCCCACAAGTATAAGCCAGCTGGATTAACTTATAGTTCAACTCCCCTACCAAAGGGAACCAAGAAACTCTGTGTGCTCTGAGATGTGGTTCACACCAACTTCACTGGACTGTGTTTTACAACCAAAGAGTTCCTCATTTCACTGAATGGACAGTGTGGTATCCTCAGGCTGAGTAACAGGCAGCGGGATCTGCTTCATAGCCTTCATAGCCATGTTTGCAGGTGATGGTCCTCGTGAGCTACAGCTAATATCTAATGATGAAGTGCCATCTCTATCACCTGTAACAGTTACTCAGCTGTCCTGTGGATGTGATGCCTGTACTTGACGAAAACACACCACTATCAATATCTAGAATGGCGTACCCGAGGCCTTTTTCATCCTAGCCCAACTCCAAGAGTATGATATCGAAGTATTATAACCTCATCTCCTGTCCCAAATGCCTTTGAACTTTACTGCACAAACATTAAAGATGCCTACTGCTCCATCCCTCACCCATATTTTGGAAAATAAAACCATGGGACTGTGGTCTTCCCCCATTCTCACAGCAGAAATGAAGTGTGAACATCTGGTGCTGGTCTGAGGAAATAGATGAACTCCTAGATGACAGTTTTGTGTTTCAATATACCCTGATTTCTTATGCAGGATACTTTCCAAAGGTTACTTGCTTTATATTCACATGATTCGCAGAACTGACTACTTTCTGAGTAATTTTCACACTGTTTCCACTTCAAAGCAGGTCAATAGCAGCCTCATAACACTACAAGTTGATGAAGTGCCAATTTGTTCCCCAGCAGTTTGAATTCTTGGCATACAAGATTCAAGATTTAAGATTATTTTATTGTCATGCAATAAAACAGATGTAATATTACACAAAATGCATTTAGTCTGCCAAAAGACATATAAAGATTCGCCATCAGCAGAAATTGCCCAGCCCCCCTTCCAGTCAGAGAAAGAGAGGCAAAAGTGTCACTGAGTGTCCATGGATCACCCTCACCGCTCCTGTAGCCTCAGCAGCCACACAGACTTCAGTCCAAACCATCAGAACCTGAGTTTCTGACACAATCAGGAAACTTTCAGTACCCGAGGTCCATCGCAAGTCTGTCCCGCCCTCGGCATCCTCTCGCATCCCGGTTCTGATACCTGTACTACTTCCACCAGCCTCAAGACAGTCTCCAGCAGCCTGCAGCGTCATGTGAATTCTTTGACAGCATTGACAGCAACTCACAGCCTGCATGGGTTCCTCACCTTGAGTGATCAACGGTCCGCTGCCTGTGTGTTCTTCTGCTGCAAGACCCCTCACTGGTCCACCACCATGGTCACTGTCCACTAGGTTCATTTCTTCTGCTTCTCCTTCTCAAATGGGGACTGTTCTCTCTGTTCTTTGGTGCTCCATACCAGTCCTCTTGTTCCCCAGAGACTACAAACCCTCAAGGCTGCAGCCAACACAAGCATTGCCATCTTGAGTTCAGACCCCGCCATTTCAGAATCTTAAAATAAAACACCTTTGGCTCCTTTAGCAGGCCATTTAAAACCTGTACAGAGCCTTTAGTAGTGGGACTAAGCAGTAAAACCCTGCAGATCAACGCTGGGTCTCTACTCCCTCACCAGTGACAGTGCAGCCATTGCAACAGCTCCTGTGACACCACCATTTTTGTTTGACATCCAAGATGACTGCTACCTTCAGCAAGGTAGCACCAATTCTGTGTCAAATTGGTTCATCTGATTGCTGACATAATTTATGCTTCTGTGCCAGATAACCACCAGTTTCCGCATCTGAAATAGGAAAAGTGAAGGTGATTAGTTTGAAGGTGGTGGTCACTTTGCTCCAATAGGCTGTAGAAGTCTGCCAACAGCTGCTACAATACTCTTGAGATATAAGTGTTCAAATGTATCAGTAGCTCTTTCTTGGTCTGACCATTGGACCATTCTGTGTGACATGAACACTCCCCTTTTGCCCATGCATTCCCTCATGAGGAGGTGTAGGATAAAAAGGAATGTCTACTGTTCCTGAAACTCATGTTTACTTCCTCTGTACCCCACAGTATTGCAACAGCCTCTGAGGATATGGCCATGTCAAGAATTTCAGTGCCTATGTATATTGAAAGCATAGATAATGTTTATAAGTGGTCAACTGTAAAGCTCAGATTCTGATTTGAATTTTTAGAGTATTTTCACCAAAGTTTTCTGAATAAACACCCACCAGAAGTTCTGCTAAACTAATGGTTCTCAATCTTTCTTACCCACTGACATACCTCTTTGAGTATTCCCTATGCAATAGGTGCTGAAGATCCAGCTGCGCTGGATGGGTCACGTCTCCAGAATGGAGGACCATCGCCTTCCCAAGATCGTGTTATATGGCGAGCTCTCCACTGGCCACCATGACAGAGGTGCACCAAAGAAAAGGTACAAGGACTGCCTAAAGAAATCTCTTGTTGCCTGCCACATTGACCACCGCCAGTGGGCTGATAACGCCTCAAACCGTGCATCTTGGCGCCTCACAGTTTGGCGGGCAGCAACCTCCTTTGAAGAAGACCGCAGAGCCCACCTCACTGACAAAAGGCAAAGGAGGAAAAACCCAACACCCAACCCCAACCAACCAATTTTCCCCTGCAACCGCTGCAATCGTGTCTGCCTGTCCCGCATCGGACTTGTCAGCCACAAACGAGCCTGCAGCTGACGTGGACTTTTTACCCCCTCCATAAATCTTCGTCCGCGAAGCCAAGCAAGAAAGAGGTGTTCTGTGATTAGTAAGGAATTGTTTAAGGTTGTATGCAAGTGGTATGTGCTCAGCCCACTCCTGTTCATGCTACTGACCCACAACTGCATTGCCAAATCCAGCTCCAACAGAGTCATCAACTTTGCAGATGACTCAAAAATGGTCGGCCTCTTCAGTAACAAGGATGAACTGCAGAGAAGAGGAGGAAAATCTCATGAAATGGTGTGAGAGTAACAACTTGAGTCTCAACATGAATAATACAAAGGAGATGATCATGGTCTTCTTGGAGGACCAAGAATAACCACCCTCCAGTACACATCAACAACTCTGTAGTAGAGAGTGGAAAGCACCTAATACCTTGGAGTTCACTTAATTAATGACCTATTGTGGACACTTAACATCTCCTCACTTGTCAGGAAGACACAAAAATGACTTCGCTTCCTGAGAAAATTGAAACAGACAAGGCTACTGGTCACCATTATGTCAATCTTCCAAAGAAGCTCTATCGAGAGCATTCTGGTCATTTGCATCACAGTGTGGTATGGATGTTGCAGAGAAATGGATCAGAGGTCAATCCACAGGACCATAAGAGTGGCAGAGTGGATCACTGGTGTCTTCCTCTTCTTCATCAATGTGATCTACTGGGGTCATTGAAGAGGGCATCACCTCACATTGATCTGGATTAAATTCCATCTTCAATAGAAGAGGTTCAGAAAATCATTGATGACCCCATCCTGCACACAGCATATTTCAACTGCTCCCATCAGGGAAGATATACAGGAGCAAGCACCACAAGGCTGAGAAACAGTGTCTTCCCATGGGCAATGAGAATGCTGACCAACCAAAGGAACTGCTCACACAACCAGCCAAGAGTCTCATTTGTACAAAACAATATTTGTTTATTGATTGATTTATTTGTATAGATTAAATACTTGTCCTGCATATGTATTATTTGTTTGCATGTGTGCTATGTCTGGTTGTGTGTCTGCATGTTTTGCACTGAGTACCAGAGAATGCTGTTTCGTCAGGTTGTACTTGTACAATCAGGTGACAATAGCTGGACTTGACTGTATCCCTCATAATTTTGCTAATCTCTATCAAATCTCCCCTCATTCTCTAATGCTCCAGGGAATAAAGTCGTAATCTAGTCAATCTTTACCAATAACATTCTTGTAACATTTCTGTGAACTCTCAATCTTTCCTGTGGTAGGCAACCAAAAGTGCACACAAGACCAAACAAAAGGGAAAAAAAAACTATAGTCCAGTTATCTTAATGTTTAAACTCAGGAAAATGTTTGAAGCTTTCATTGAGGAAAAAATAACAATAGCTCTGATTAGAAATTGTTCCAGAAGGTAGGCACAGCATGAATTCAGTAAGGGCAGGTCATGTGCAACTAACTTACTGGAGAATAGAGGGGAGTAGGTAATGTGTATACTGTATTTAATTTCCAGAAGGTTTACAATAAGTTGCTGCAAAAGATTTCAATATAAAGATGCACAGAGCTGGGATAATGTATTGGCAAAGATGGATGATTCGTTAACTGAGGACTATACTCACTGGAGTTTAGAAGAATGAAAGAGATCTTATAGATACATAAAATTATGAAAGGTTTGGGTAAGATAGAAGCAAGAATTTTATTTCCACTGTGAGACTAGAACAAAGGGACATAGACTCAAGATTAAGCGAAATAGATTTAAGTTAGAGATGAGGAGGAACTGCTTCTTCCAGAGAGTTGTGAATCTGTGGAATTCTCTGGCCAAAGAAGCAGCAGAGGCTACTTCATTAAATACTTATGAGGCAGATGGAGTTTGGATAGTAGGGCAATTAAGGATTATGGAAAAAGGCAGGTAAATGGTGCTGACTCCACAACCAGATCGCCATGATCTTGTTAAACAGTAGACCAGGTTCGATGAGCTAATGGCATACTCCTGTTCCTATTTCTTGTGTTTCTATAAGTGGAAAAATAAATTGTGTAGAGGTTCTAGAGATGTGCAGAGAGATGTAGATAGGATAAGCATGTGGGCAAGGATCTGGCAGTATGATGTTGGTAAATTTGAGGTCATCCACTTTCGAAGGAAAAATAGTGGATTAGTCTATTACTTAGAAGTGAAAAATCCTATTTTACTGAATCCTCAATTCTCTTAATATCTAAAAATCATATTCATTTATGTTGAAGATACTCAGTGATTGATCCTTCAAAACCATCTTGAGTAGAGAATTCCAAAGATTTCTGAAACTCACTTCTTCTCGGCACCAGGCTCAGAAGCCCACGCTTGGGGACCCACGTGACGCCCGGGTGACGTCGGGGCCCCCCAGCGAGGTTCTCAGCCAGGTCCAGGCTGGGAGTATAAGACCAGCCAGGCAGCCTGCAATAAACCAGTTTTTGCTCACTGAACTCAACCCGTCTGGTTGTGCAATCCTTCAGTTAGCAGTGCAGCCGCAGCTACACTTCTTTCAAAGGGTTCCATTTTCTGTTTTCATTCCAAAGATTTTCTTCTGGTCTCAGTCCAAAATGGCTGACTCCATAATTTAAGGATGAGATCCTTGGTTCTAGACTATTTAACTGTTAAAAAAAATCAACCCTGCCAAGCTGCACAAGAAATTTCTTCTACCATCACTCTTCCCCTCCCATCTTCTAAAAAAACACCACATCACCTCTTAATCCCACCCCAGCTTCTTCCACCCCTTGCTATGGTTGACATCTCTCCTCAAAAAATGGTTCTGATCTGAGATGGTGACTGACCATTTCAGCCATGAGTATCATGAGTTTTTCCAAGTAGCTCATTGTTTGCTGAAGAAATTTCAATGAGTTCACCTTTTATTCTTCTAAATATCAGAGAGTATAATCTTGATCTGCTTAATGCCTCCTAATATGAAAACTTACCAATGCAGAAATTAATCTGGTGAACACTCACCTTTGTCACAATAAGGCAGGGAAAAAAATAGGGAGACCAGATCTATACACAATATTCCAAATATGGCTCCAGATTAGAGTAAGAAATATCCACCCTACATTCTCAACATACCATTTGCTTCCTGGTTGTTTTCTATACCTGCCTATAAACTTCCAGTGATTCGTCTCAAGTGTGGCACAATGATACTGCAAGTAATGCAGCTGTCTCACAACTCTAGTGACCCAGGTTTGGTTCTGATTGGCATTGCTGTCTGTCTGCCCCTCCCATTTTCTCCTCCTGACTGCATTGGTTCCCCATCCCCACCACCACCCTCCTCCCCCATATCCCAGAGGCATGTTGGTGCTTGGTTTACTTTTAAATTATCCCAGTGTATATGGCTAGTGGGAGAATTGGAAGGGAGGAACACTAGCATTGATAAACATCTCAAGAGAATAGTTTCCAGTCAATCTTTGGGAAAAGGTATTGCTCTAGGAGCTGGCATGGGCTGAAATTTCTCCTATATGATTATGATATAGGAAAATATACATGCAACAAAGATTTATTTCAATTCTCTAATCAGTTAAAATATACTTGGTTTCTATTTATTTCTAATAATCGGATGAGCTCAATTTTTTTCCATGTTATTATCTATCTACTGTGTCCTTGACTAAACATTTTAACCAACAAAGGAGATAGTTGGGAAGTTGCCAAGTTGAAGACAGCTCACAGAGCAGTGTCATTTCCTGCTTTTTAAGCACTTTGTCTCAAATCCACCCACTCACTAATATTACAATTCAAATCAATATTTGCAATGATGTTTTGGAGCAACTTTCAAAATTTAAGATGAAATTTGCCATTTTGCCCCTCAGCAGATTGTTCAGTTGTATCATAATCTAATTACATTTTTGCTCCTCCAACAGAGAATTAATGCTGAGAATGCACAGCAAAGCAGTCAAAAATCTGTTAAAAAAACAACAAATTAGAATTTCAGGTATAATTTACACCACAACTGCAAATTTAAAAAAGACAAAGTAAGAAGAGAACAATTTTGCACTTGTATATTACCTTTCATAGCCTCAGCACATCCCAACACACCTTTCAGCTAATGAGGTGTTATCTTGACTGGAATGTAGAGTTGGAGAGAAGAAGCCAAGGATGGGAGTACATAGAACAGAGACACTACACCACAGTACAGGCCCTTTGTCCTTCATGTTATGCTGACTTATATATTCCTAGCAAAAAGAAAACTAAATCATCCCTACCTCATAACCCTCTATTTTTCTTTTATCCATGAGCCTGTCTATGAGTCTCTTAAATGCCCCTGATGCCCCTCCACCACCATCCCTGGCAAGAAATTCCAGTCTCTCTGTGTAAAAAGTTTACTCCTGATGTGTCCACTAAACATTCCTCCTTTCACTTTGCTACTCCCACCCTGGGATAAAGCTGTTAGCTGTTTACCCTATCTCTGCCTCTCATAATCTTGTCACCTCTCATCCTTCTTCACTCCAATGAGCAACATCCCAGCTCTTCTACCCTGCCTCATAAGAACTCATTTCTACTCCAGACAACATCCTGGTAAATCTCTTCTGCACACTCTCCATAGTTCCATATTCTTTCGATAATGAGGTGACCAGAATTGAACACAATATTCTAAGTGTGTAGTCACCAGAGATTTGTAGAATTGCAACATGATCTCTTGACTCATGAACTCAATCCCCTGACTAATGAAATCCTGCATTCCATAGGCCTTTTTAACTAGCCTATCAACTTGTCCAGCAACCTTGAGAGATGTTTAGATTTAGACCCAAGGTTTCTCTATTCTTCCACACTGTTAATTATGACCATTAACGCTGTACTCAGCCCTCAGGTTTGAGCTTCTAAAAGGCACCATCTGGTACTTATCAATCTACCACTTTTCTGCCCAACTCTATTTCTTGTCTGTATCCTTTTGTAACCTATGACAACATTATTCCCAACTTCTCCGACCTTTGTGTCATCAACAAAATTACTGACCCATCCTTCCACTTCTTCATCTAGGTCATTTATAAAGATCACAAAGACCAGGGGTCCCAGAACAGATCCTTGTGGTACTCCACTAGTCACCGATCTCCAGGCAGAATACTTTACTTCCACTAAAACTCTCTGCTTTCTATAGACAAGTCAATTCTGAATCCACACAGCCAAGGTTCCATGCATCCCATGCCTCATAACTTGCTGAATGAATCTCTCATGGAGGACCTTGTCAAATGCCTTACTAATATCTATATACATCATATACCACCTACATTCATCAATTTCTTTTGCTACCTCCTCAAAAAACTCATTTAAGATTGTGAGGCACAACCTCCCCCTCACAAAGCCCTGCTGACTATCTTTGAGAAGACTGCCCTTCTCCAAATGGTCATAAACCTTGTCCTTAAGAATCCTCTCCAATAGTTTGCACACCACTGACATAAGACTCACTGGTTTATAATTTCCAAGATTCTCCCTGTTACCTTTTTTAAACAAGAGGACCACATTTACATTCTCTAATCCTCTGGCACCTCCACTGTGGCCATGGCAGATGCAAAGATTATAGCCAATGTCCCAGCTATCTCCTTCCTTCCTTCCCACAGATATACCATGGGGACCCTGGAGACTTATCAATCTACTGGTTTTAAGAAGATCTAGCACTTCATCTTTCAATATCTCAACATGGTCCAGCACACAGTCTTGTTCTAGTCTGACCTCACTTTGACTAAGGTCCTTATCTCTGGTGAATGCTGAAGCAAAGCATTTATTAAGGACCTCTCCAGACTCCTCCATCTGCAGGCATATGTTATCTTCTCTATCCTTAACCAGCCCTACCTTCTTTCTTGTCATCCTTTTGATCTTCACATATGGATAGTATGCCTTGGAATTCTCCTTAACCCTATTTACCTTCTCATGCCCCCTTCGATCTCCTAAGTCCTTTCTTAAGTTCCTTCCTGCCTACCATATAATTCTCTTGAGCCCGTTCTGTTTTTTGCTTTCTAAATCTAATGTATGCTTACTTCTTCTTGACCAGCTGCCTCACCTCTTTTGTCAACCACAGTTCCCTTTTCCTACCATCTTTTCTCTATCCCAGTGGGACAAACCTATCCAGAACCCCACAAAAGAGGTCCATAAACAACTGCCACATTTCTTCTGTGCATTCTCCCGTAAACATCTATTCCCAATGTATTCTTCCTAGTTCCTACTTCATCCCATCGTAATTATCCCTTCCCCCATAAATTTCCCATTTTATCTGCTTTTACCTTTGTCCATAATGATGCTAAAGTGTAGGGAGTTTTGGTCACTTTCACCAAAAATGTTCCCCCACAGAGAGGTCTGTCAACTGACCAGGTTTATTACTAACTTCTAGATTCAGTATGGCCTTTCCTCTTGTCAGATGGTAACATACTGTTTCAGGAATCCTTCTTATGTACATCTGACAAATTCTTCCCCATCTATCCCTCTTGCAGTCAGGAAGAGCCAGTCAATATTTGGGAAGTTGAAGTCTCCCATAACAATAATCCTGTAATTTCAGCACCATTCCAAAATCAGCTTACACATCTGTTCCTCAGTGTCCCAAGGACCATTTGGGAACCTGTAGACTACTCCCAGTACAGTGATAGCTCCCTTCCTATTTCTGACTTCCACCCACTCTGACTCAGTAGACAATCTGTCGGCAGCATCCTCCCTTTCTACAGCTATGATACAATCTCTGATCAGAAATGCTACTCCTCCCCCCACTTTATCTCCAATCCTGTTCCTTTTAAAACACCTAAACTTTAAAAATTGAATGTTTCAGCTTGTTTGTTGCATGATAGCTGGTACAGTGAGAAGATATCTTCCACGAGTATTCTCATTGGTCAAATCTAATATTCATATGGCCGTATAAAGTAGAAGATCAAGAATTTGGTTTGATTTATTGTTGTCCCATCATGCTCACATTGTCCATAAATGCCACAGGACGTGTACTGTGGAGGGTCGTAGCTGTCACGTGACAGCACTACCCACTACCTGGTCAGAAGACACACCACCTGCCAATCAAGGTTTGGCCCCGCCCAACCCATCAGTGCACACCTGACCATGGGCCCTTTTAAGTACCTTTGTACTTGGCCTTGGGCGATTGGCTGTTGTAATCCAGTAGACCTTGCTGGACCCCCCAGCCCTCCAGTACTCTAACAGGCATGACGTGTTCTCGGTCCTTTCTCTGCCACAATTGAGGGACCACCCTGCTTTACCCCAGGCCATGTACCATGGAACGGTGCGGGAGAATTGCTTGAGTGTGCTCTGTTATAGGCTTGACAGCATTTTAGTTAGTGTCCCAACTAGCATAGAGCCATGCCTGCACTGAGTCAAGGGGTGGTGGGTATCATATTGTTTTTCCTTGATTGTATGTACAGAGTTCATTTTGTGAGAGTGTGTGTGTGTGTGTGTGTGTGTGTGTGTGTGTGTGTGTGTGTGTGTGTGTGTGTGTGTGTGTGTGTGTGTGTGTGTGTGTGTGTTTTATCCCCATTGCAATTTTCCCATGCTCATCTTCTATAAATTGTGCACAATTGAACTTCCCATGAGTGTCTTTTGTAAATAAAATTATTTACTGCCAGGCAGTATTCAGGTTCCCTGCTTTTGAGGCCCTTCAAATTTGTTTTCTCACTCATAACATGACATCATCAGTATCATTTGTCATCATCAGTACATGTACCTAACCCCTGAAAAAACATCTTGATTCAGGTCCTCCTTTAAATCATTGGAGATTTGAGATACAATCTGCTTCTATCAACTTGATCAAACTTCACCCACTGAGCATATGCAACACTTCCACCAAGCTGCTTACTAGAAGACATCTATTTAGCATATTAAGCATATTAATTGTTTATTTCTATTAATCCATTGCTGAGCTGTCTGTCACTGGGTACATATAAACAAACACAGCAAATGCTGTAGTAAAACACAAAAATCCGCAGACACTATAATTAAAGTAAAAACACAATGCTGGAGAAACTCAGCAGATCAAACATTACTTTAGATTGCAAAGATAAAGATACATCGCCAACATTTCAGGCTTGAGCCCTGCATCAAGGTAACAAATACTGCTCCTGTAGTTTATTTTGTAATATTTTCTGAATGATTATAATCAACAGCAAGACCAGGAGGAGGGGCAAAGAGAGCACAAATTTCATTGTTGGTAGTGGTCTCTGTCAAGTCCAGTTCCTAGCTCATTTATATTTCATTTGTACATAGACTCCAATAGATACCCAGCCACCATCGGACTCCTCAACAACAGACTCAATCAGACATTCATTTGTGAGATTTCTGAGGAGATTCAGCATGTCATCAAAGACCCTTGTAAACTTCTACAGGTGTACCGTGTAGTGCATTCTGGCTGGTTGCATCAGAGCCTGGTACTGAGGTGCCAACTCTCAGGACAAGAATAAACTACAGAGGGTTGTTAACTCACCCTGTGACATCACAGGCACCAGATTTCACTCCATCGAGGACATCGGGATGAAGCAGTGTCTTAAAAAGCAGCCTCTATCCTCAAAGACCCCCACCACCCAGGCCATGCCCTCTTCACTCTGCTACCATCGGGGAAAAGGTACAGGAGCCTAAAGACGAGCATTAAGAGGCACAGGGACAGCTTCCTCCCCACTGCCATCAGATTCCTGAATAATCAGTGAACCAAAGACACTGCCTTACTTTTCTTGCACTACTATTTTTGTTTTTTTTTTATATAGTAATGTCATAAGATGGTTATAATATGAATCTTTGCTCTATGATTCTGCCACAAAACAACGAATTTCATGACTTATTCATGACAATAAATTCTGATTCTGATTCCAATTCAAGAACTCTAACTTGTGCACTTTATTGATTTTCTTTTGTTTTCTCTCTATTGCACAGTCAGTTTGTTTAAATTCATTATCTGTTTACATTCTTTTATTTCTTTTCATGTTTACACTGTGTACAGTTAATTTTTTGCACTACCAATTAGTGGTAATTCTGCCTGACCCACAGGAAAATGGAATCTCAGTCTGACAATAAATCTGAAATCTGAAACCCCTGATATGTCCACAGTCCTAGTTATGTGATTCATCAGGATCCACATCCAATCATGATTCAGATGAACAGTTCCTTCTTTTCCCAATTTCCCATAAATTGAAACCCACTTCTCCCACACTAAACCTTGAGCCATGTGTTTAACTCTCTAATCTCTGGACCATGTACCAAATTGTACATAACTCAGGTAGTAATCCAGAGATTATTATTTTAATATTTAAAATTTAGAGACAAACAACATGGCAACAGACTATTTTGGCCCACGAGTCTTTGCTGCCCAATTTACACCCTATTAACTTATAACCCCAGTACATTTCAAAGGTGGGAGGAAACCAGAGCCACTGGGGAAAACCCATTCCAACACAGGGAGAATGTGCAAACACCTTACAGACAACGTGGGATTCGAACCCTGGTCCCAATTGCTGGTGCTGTTAAAGGCATTGTGTTAACTGCTACACTAACCAAGCTGCCCATAGGTGTTCTGTGGTTAGTAAGGGGTTACTTAAAGTGATATGTGAGTGTAAAAAAAAAGTTTGAGAGCCACTGATCTATAGTCACAGGTGAGAACACAGAGCACCACTGAGTAGCCAGTGTTCTTTTTCTTTTGTTCAGAAGGGACAAACTAGGAAATTATAGGCTAGTAAGACTTAAATAATGATAGGTAAATTAATAAAGGAATTTCTTTGTGATAGGATCTACTTACACTGGAAAAACAGAGACATTGTAGAGTCAGCACAGCCATGTCTTAAAAACTCAATTGAATATTGAAGGAGGATGGATATGATTGATGAGAGTAGGGCAGTGTTGCACTTCAGTAAAATTTTGACAAGGTCCCTCATGGTAAACTGATCCAGGAGATTAGGACATATGAGCTCCATGGAGGCATTGTAGATTAGAGACAAAATAGGCTTTGCTGTAGAAGACAGAGAGTAATGGTGGTGTGGAGTTATTCTGACTGGAGGTTTATGACCAGTGATATTCCACAAGGATCAGTGCTGGGACTTCTGCAGTTTGTGATAGATATAAATTGTTGGAGGGCTGGCTTGTGAGTTCACAGTTTCTTCAATCTCGACAATTGGCAGAGATTGTAGTGAACAAGGTTATCAAAGGATTCAGCAAGATATAGTCCAATTGGAAATAATGGCAGATGTAATTTAATCTGGATAAGTGTTAAGTGTTGCACCTTTGGACGTCAAATGTAAGAAGAAAGTGTACAGTAAATAGCAGGACCCTCAGGAGGCATTGATGTGCGGAGGGATCTTAGGGTGCTCCCTGAAAGTGGTATACAAGCAGACAGAAGTGGTCCACCATCATTATTATATTCAGTTGGAGAATTGAATATAAAAGTCAAGAAGTTGTGTTTCTTCATTATATAAAACTTTGAGGAGACCACATATAGAGTTGTGTGTGCATCCTGGTTACCATATTACAGGAAGGATGTAAAGGCTTCTTAGAAGGTGCTAAGAAATTTACCAGGATGTTGCCTTGATTTAAGAGTTTTAGCCATGAGGAGAAATTAGAAAAATTCATTTTTCCCTCTGGTGCAATTATAACAAGCATAAATAGGAAAATCAAAGCTGCCTTTCGAGAAAGGAAACATGAAATACTGGAGGAAACATGAAAGTCTGCAGATGTTGTGATTGTAGTAAAAACACAACAAAATGCTGGAGGAACTCAATCAGTCTTTTCAGCAACCTAAGGAGTCAAAGATATAGTGCCAACGTTTAGGACCTAAGACCTTCTTCAAGGAATAAGCAGAATAAGCCAGAAGCAGGAAATCTTAGAAAGTCTCAGAATTTAAACAATGCTGGGGGAGGAATCAAAACCAAAAAAAGGTGTTAATTGGATATGATAAAGAATGAGTTAAGAATTTATCTGTTTGTGCGAAAGGAGACAGAAGAGAAAGACAGAACTGGGGGGAGGCGATGGGGAAAGAAGTGAGGGGGGTGTTAATGAAAGTCAGAGAAGTTGATATTAATGTCATCTGGTTGGAGGGAGTCCAGTCAGAAGATGAGGTGTTGTTCCTTCAATTTGTGGGTGGTGTCAGTCTGACAGTGGATGGACAGACATGCCAGCAAGGGAATGGAATAGAGAATTGAAATGGGTGACTACTGGGAGATTCATGCTATTGCAGCACATAGATGCTTAACAAAGCGATATCCCAGTCTGCATCCAGTCTCTCCGATGTAGAGATAACCACAATGGGAGCACCGGATGCAGTAGATGACCGCTGTAGATTCGTAAGTGAAATGTTGCTTCACTTGGAAGGACTACTTGGGGCCCTGAATGGTGGTGAGGGAGGAGGTGTGGGTGCAAATGGAGCATCTCCTGCAGTCACAGAGATAGGTGCCAAGTGGACGATTAGTGGGAAGGAAGCATTCGACAAGGGAATCACAGACAGAGCAGTCGCTGCGGAAGGCGGAGAGAGGAGGAGAAGGAAATAATTGTCCAGTGGTGGAATCATGTAGTAGGTGGCTGAAATGGTGGAGGAGGATATGTTGGATGTGGAGGCTGCTGGAGTGCTAGGTGAGGACAAGAGGAATCCTGTTTTTGTTGCATGTGAGAGTGGAGGGAGCCAGGGCAGATGTGCGGGTTATGGAGGATATGGAGGTGAGGGCCAAGATGATGGTGGTAGAGGGAAAGTCATGTGTTTGAAGAAGGAGGACATCTCAGATCATCTGGCATGGAAATATTCATCCTGGGTGCCGATGTGATGGAGATGGAGGAATTAGGAGAATGGAATGGAATTCTTACAGGGACAGGGTGGAAGAAGTGTAGTCGAGGTAGCTTTGGGAGTTGGTGGGTTTATAGAAGATGTCTGTGGAGAGTTTGTCTCCTGAGATGGAGGAAGAGAGATCGAGGAAAGGGAGAGTGTTTCTAGACATGGACCAAGTGAATTTGAGGTTGGGGTGGAAGTTGGCAGCAAAGTGGATGAAGTCAATGAGTTTATCATAGGTCCATGAGGTAGAACCAAACTAGTCATTAAAGTAGCAGAGGAAGAGTTGGGGTAACTTGCCTGTGTAGGCTTGTAGTATGGATTCCTCCATGTAGCCAACAAAAAGTCAGGCATGGCTACACCTTTAACCTGGAGAAAGTGGGATGAGTCGAAGGAGAAATTATTGAGGGTGAGGACAAGTTCTGTCAGCCAGGGTGGTGGTGGAGGGGGCTGGTTGGTTCTCCTGTTCAGAAAGAAATGAAGGGATTTGAGGCCTTCAATATGGGGAATGGAGTTGTATAAGGATTGGATGTCCATGGTAAACATGAGGTGATTAAGTTCAGGAAACTGGAAATTGTTGAAGTGGTGGAGGCCATGTGAAGTGTCACAGATGTAGGTGGAGAGGGACTGGACCAGGGGGCAAAACAGTTGCAATAAGCCAGGACCAATTCAGTGGGGCAGGAGCCCACAGACACGATGGGTCTGCCAGAACCATTGAGTTTGTGGACATTGGGTAGGAGGTAGAAATAGGTGGTATGGGGATGGGAAACAATAAGGTTGTAGGCCATGCCAGGGAGGTGTCTGGAGGTGATGAGTTCAGATATGGAGCATGATACAATGGTTTGATGAGTTTTGGTGGGGTCCTGTTGGAGGGGTAAGTAAGAGGAGGTGTCTGAGAGTTGTTGTCTGGTTCAGTCAGATAGAGGTCAATGTGCCAGAACACAAAAGTCTCACCCTTGTCTGTATGTTTGATGTTGAGTTTTGGATTGGTGCAGAGAGAGTGGAGAGCCAGGCATTCAGAGGGGGTGAGAATGGAATGAGTGAGGGGAGTAGTAAAGCTAATACAGTTGATGTCACAGCGGCATTTGGAAATATAATGGTCCAGACCAGAACGAGGTGTCCAGGAGGAGGAGAAAGGTTTAAAACAGGAGAAAGGTTCTGTAGTGGGGCAGAGGAGAATCATGGATGAGGAAGTAGAGCCGATGGAAGAAGATTCAACATCATGGTGTGTGCGAAACTTGTTGGTGTGGATATAGAGGGATGAAAGTGAGGCTTCTACTGAGAAAAGAGCATCAGAGTATCAGTTTTCAAGAGGGGATAGTGCAAACTAAGCAGGGGTTAGGGTGAGGTTTAATGGGGTGAAGGATATTAAGGAGTGAAGGAGGATGGGGTGATCAGGAAGTGGAGGTAGGAAGGGTCCAAGGGAGTGGGGAGAGTTGGGAAAGTCAGAGGATGGAGAGAGAAAGTGGTCCCATGCACTCCTGGAGCCATGGTGGGCATTCGCATTGGAGGCTTTGTCTTGTAGATTGCAGGGGATAAGGTGGAAGCCCACATCCACAACCTGGTTCTATTGGTTGCCGGGTTCAGGGTGAAAGTTCATGTCGGAGGCTCAATCCTGTAGATTGTGGGGGCTGAGATGGAGACCTGTGTGTGAAGCCCAGTCCTATGGCCCAGCAGGTTCAAGGTGAACCTTGGAGTTTTGATCCTGTAAGTAATTGAGGCTAACGTGGAGATCCATGTCAGGAGCTCCATCCTGTAAACTGCCAGGCCAGACCAGAGACCCTCATGGGAGATCACGAAGGTGGCACTCTGCAGTGACATGAGTTTCTATCCTGTATAGATCCAATGGAAGATAAAGTGTAGAAGAGGTCCATGTTAGATCATGGCAAGTCGGGTATGGAGCTGTGTGAAAGATAGAGTGAGGATCTGATGGTACTTGCAACATTGAGTTGAGGGAAGTCTGTAGGATACAGTGGGAGAAGTGAAGACAGCAGGAGTCAATGCAATGCAGGTCCCTGAGATCCCAGTGGGGATCAAGTGTAGATGGGGACTCTCAAAGAACTCCCTTCGAAGAGAGCAGGAGAACTTCATGGATTAAGATGAGAGGGGAAATGACTCATCTGAGTGCTACTGATACTATGTAACCCAGTACTACCTGTCGCATGGTCGGGTGGTCAGCAACTAAACTGGCTCCCCCACCAGGCTTCCTGGTGCAAAGGATAGCTAAACACCCTGCAGGATGAAAAACAAGACCTGTCAAAAGGCAGACAAAACATCTCGTAGGGTCACCGGCCATCTAGCAGACATGCTGTGAAGCACAGAAAGGGCCTCCCTTGCATCGAAGCTTGGTATGGCCATTCACTGCAATAGAAGTTCCCCCAACCATCTTGGACCTCACCACGCCGCTGGATCTGGGAGGGGATGTCGAGAGGGTGGTCTGGATCTGTGCAACCCCTACTCACCTAAATCCATTCATACACATGCTGTTCCTTTCTGAGGAGTGGGGTAACCTCATATCAAACCCCACAAACTGACTGAAAGGAACCATCATCATCCTATGGGATGATAGCCAGAAAAAGAAGACATGCATCATACAGTAAATGTCCTATGCAAGATTTTTACAGTGGGTGGTATGTGCCTTGAATGTACTGGCTGAGGAGCAGAGGAAGAGATATAATGGCAACTTTTGGGAGACAGTTAGATTGATATATGAGCAGTCAGGATAGACAGATGGGATTAGTTTGAATTGGCATCATGGCCAAGATGGATATTGTGGGCCGAAAGGGCCTCTTTCGAACTGTTCTATGTTCTCATGGTATGAAAATATTCAAATAAAGTTAGCAAATTTACTATGTTTTTTTTTGAATAGCAATCTTTCACCAAAAGCACATTAAAAATATGAATGTGACAAAAGCATAATGTGGCATCTGAGGAAATAATAGTTGTTGAGCAACTTGCATTTAAAAATGACCTCAGATTAATCTTAACTAATTCACAAACCAGCAAAGAAAGTTCAATATTACTTGGCAAATACTTTGTATTAACATCATAAAGGTTTTGAAGAAAGAGAATGCATTTTATTTGGATTGTGCATTTCCCTTGTTTGAGTGCAAGATTGGAGAAGAAAATCTCATCTCAAGCAAAACATTTCTGACAGAGACTACATAGATCATGCACAATTCTTCAAATCTAATTGATTTGATCAATATCAAAACTTTAATATATTTTTATATAAAATATATTAAAATGATTAGAACATATTGAGATAGCAATTCTTGGTCTGGACAAGCTCCAAAAATTGTAAAATGGGTCTTCTACACTGCCTGCTAGGAAGACAGAAATATTTTATTACAACTGTGCTGTTTTGGCCTATATTAAATTATTGAACTCTGTGCTGAGTATTACTCTAATTCTAGTACAAGGATGTAGTTACAAATACATTTTTATAGTCAATTTAAATCAAATAAGTTTATAATCAGATATGAATTAATCAATTTTTTTTTGCAGTTCCATTAAATAGAATAACCATTGTAAAATTTGCTGTCTGAGAATTCATCAATGATTTTTACTTTTATAGCAACTTTGTTTTAAGCAAATTTCCAAATCATATTTTTACTGCAAGTCAAATTTTATTTGACTTTGTTTGGAAAAAATTATTTCCATTTGTGTATTCTAGTCACCTGCTGTGTAGGTTGGAAAGTAGAATGTGCTGGGCTTCACAGCTGCTTTTAGCTATTGTCAGGGTTGCATGTGCAATCGGTCCAGGATCATTTGCCTTCCAAAAATCCTTTCACTATGCAACTGCTTTCTTCCACTCTTTAAGAGAATTGGACTAAAGCTGGCACCCACATGTGGACAACACTTGCCTTCCAGCTCCAAGGCACAGCCCTTGCTGCATTAATTTCAGAGCTACTACTGTGCACATAAAATGTTGCCCAGTTTCAAGACTGAATTCTGTACATTCACATTTCTCCTCAATAGATGCCCCCTGCCAGTGCACACATATTGAAATGTGCTGCCTGCTGCCAGACTTGCAATGTATTACTTTTAGTTATCCTCCTTTAGCAGCAAGCATTGGGATATGTAATTGCAGGATAAGATTCTACTGTTCAAAGATTTATTAGAATCTCAGTGTTTGTACACAGGCCTCGAAGATTAATAGTTCGGTGCTTACTTGGGCTCTGCTGCTGTACCCCATCCCTAAATGTATGTTCAACCAGTGCCTGATCAGGTCTTAAACCATCAGCCACCCTCTCAGAATTAGAATCAGAATTTATTGTCATGAACAAGTCATGAAATCCATTGTTTTGTGGCAGCAATATAGTACAGACATTCATATTGTGAAATTATTAAGAAAATCATAAAAGTAATAATAATATTAAGGCAGTGCCTTTAGTTCATTGATTATTCGGGGATTTGATGGCAGTGCCTTTAGTTCATTGATTATTCGGGGATTTGATGGCAGTGCCTTTAGTTCATTGATTATTCGGGGATTTGATGGCAATGGGGAATAAGCTGTCCTTGTGCCGTTGAGTGCTCAGCTTTAAGGTTCTGTACCTTTTCCCCGATGGTAGCAGAGTGAAGAGGGCATGGTCTGGGTGGTGGGCGGACTTTGATTATAGAGGCTGGTTTTTTAAGACACCACCTCATGTAGATGCCCTCGATGGAGTGAAGTCTGGTGCCTGTGATGTCACAGGCCGAGTTAAAAACCCTCTGGAGTTTATTCTTGTCCTGAGAGTTGGCGCCTCCATTATACACCAGCCAGAATGCTCTCCATTATACACCTGTGGAAATTTACGACAGTCTTTGGTGACATACTGTATCTTCTCAGACACCTCACAAAGTATTGCCGCTGGTGAGCCTTCTTTGTGATTGCATCAACGTGGAGGCTCCAGGACAGATCCTCGGAGATGCTGATACCCATGAATTTGAAGTTCCTGACCCTCTCCACTACTGAGCCCTTGATGAGAACTGGGTCATGTTCCCCTGACTTCCTCCTGAAGCCCACAATCATCTCCTTGGTTTTGCTGACATTGAGCGCAAGGTTACAATATTCACCGAGCTGATCTATCTCCCTCCCGTATGCTTCTCATTGCCATTTATGATTCTGCCAACAACTGTGGTGCTATCAGCAAATTTGTAGATGGCATTCAAATTGCATCTGGCTACAAAGTCATTGGTGTATAATGAGTAGAGCAGTGGGCCAAGCACGCATCCTTGGAGTGCATGTGTGTTGATGATCAGTGACAAGACATTGTTTCCAATTCCTACTGATTGTGGCTTTCCAACGTGAAAGTCAAGGATCTAGTTGAAGAGTAGGGTACAGAGGCCTAGAGTTTGTAGCTTCTTGACCAACACCAAGGAACTAATTGGCTACATGGAGCAATCCATACTATAAGCCTACACAGACAAGGCTCCTCACCTCTTCCTCTGTTACATAAATGACTACTTTGGCTGCCTCATGTACCCATGATGAGCTCATTAACTTCATTCACTTTGCTGCCAACTTCCACCCCGACGTCAAATTCATTAGTTCAATCTCTAGCAACACTCTCCCTTTCCTCGAGCTCTCTGTCTTCAACTCAGGACACAAATGCTCATTTACTAATAAGAGATCCACTATTGCATTCTCTCTTGTTGGTCCCTCAATATATTGATTCAGAAAACTTCCTGAATAGATTTGACAAACTCTTTGTGGGAATCCCAATCACCGTGAAAAATTAAAATCATCTACTAACCCAACTTTGTTTCCTGCAGCTGTCTTCTATCTTCTTGCAAATTTGCTTCTCCAATTCTCGCTAACTATTGGGTAGTCTATAACACAACCCAATTAATGTGGTCATACCTTTCTCATTTCTCTCCTCAACCCATATAACCTCAGTAGACGAGTCCTCTAATCTGTTCCGTCTTAGCACAGCTGTGATATTCTCCCCCCTTTCATCCCTTATGCCCTATCACTTCAGAAACAATGGAACCCCAGAATATTGAGGTGCCTGTTCTGTCCCTCCTGCAACCTAGTTTCACTGATGGCTACAATGTGTTAATTCCATGTGCCAATCCACACTCTAGGCTTGTCTGCCTTTTCTACAATACTTCTTGTATTGAAATAGATGCACCTGAGGACATTATTTCTAGCATGCATAACCCTTTGAATTCTGTCTCTATGTACAGTCTTAACATAATTGTTTTCCTCCTCCACTCCACTATCTGCTCTAGCACTCTGGTTCTCATCACCCTGAAAATCTAGTTTAAACACCCCTAGAGCAATACTAGCAAACATTCCCGCAAGGGTCTAAATTCCCCTTCAGTTCAGGTGTGTGCCTTCCTGCTGGTACAGGGTCCACCTTCCCTGGAAGAGAGCCCAATTATACAGAAATCTGAAGCCTTCTTTCCTGAACCATCTCCTTAGCCACGTGTTAAACTGCATTATCCTCCTATTTCCAACCTCACTAGCATGCGGCACAGGTGGGTTTGCAATATGCTGCCTCAAGTCTTGGTGAATCGCCGCAGTGATATAACCTACTGCTACTTTGTGTCATTTCTGGAGTTAGTGCGTGTGTGTGGATGGGTGTGAGTCTTGATTATCTCTATAGCGTTGAACTACTTTTGTTGTTGAAGCAACACCAAACCAGGCAAGTGCTAAGTATTCTATCATACTCTTGCCATAAGCCTTGTAGATGGTGGACAGGCTTTGGGGAGTTAAGTCGTGAGTTGCTTACAGTGGGATTCCTAGCATATGATCTGTCTTGTAGCCACATTGTGATCATGGTTACTCAAGTACGGTATCTCAGTAATGCTAGACCCCAATAAATTGTTAGTGGGGATTCAGTGATTGCAGCAACACTTAATGTTAGGGAGTGATAGCTCAATTTTCATATGTTTGACATCATCATTGCCTTGCAATTGTGTTGCATGTATGTTACTCGTCACCTATCAGCATACATCTGAAATTGGGGCTTTAATCACCCAATAGATTCCATTCTTTTTGGCCAGCCTTCCATTTACTAATAATATCCCATGATTCCTTTAAAAGGTAGGTTGTTTGTGTTATTTTACTTGTATCAATGTACATTTAACTTTTTTATGTTATTTTGCACTTCAATATAAATACCACATATTTTGACGTATGTCAAGTTGTGAAACCCTAAGAAAAATTCTCATAGAGGTCGACTTATACACCGGATATGCTTTTGAGACCTTACATTCATCAAAAAAGATTGATGTCCATTCAGCATATAAGTCGATGCTGGAAGCACCTCCCCACCATTGGCACCTCCGCTCCCCGAGACTGCCCCACTACTGGACACCACCATAACCACTCCTACCTGAGACCCTGAGGTCACCGTCGCCACTGCTGCCTGGTACGCCAAGGTTTCTGCTCCAAACAGAAGCATGATGTTGCTGCTCCAGCTCTGCTGCTGCCTGTAAGATGAGGTGTTTTTTTTTTATTTACTTAATTTACAGCTTTGTTAATTGTGATTGGGATGTTTTTAAAATTTTTTGGGTTGTTCCTGGGAGGCCCGGACAGCCCCAAAAATGGGGGTCAACATATAAGCTGGATATACCATCAAACATTAAAATGAAGCTAAAAATTGGGGTGGGGGGGGGGGCGGTCTATCTACCAGTCGACTTAGATGCCGAAATAGATGGTAATTGCCAGGATTTTATTAAATGTAGAAGCTGAAACATTCATAACAAAGATGATCTTATTCACTTTTACACCGGCATCCATAAAACATTTGCTGCATTATAAGAGACTCTCCATCCAGTTTTCCTTCTTGCTTGATGCTAAAGTAAATATTTTAAGATCAGTAACAAAAGAAGAAAGTTTGCTGCTCTGTCATTGTTGACCATCTCAATTCTGAGCAACTTTATTTTTGTTCTTTTAGGGATTCCCCAGTTGATAGTCTTGGAAGTAAGATATTATTCTGTGAATATAGTGATGTATGCTAAATCTTGCATTTTCAAGGCAGCAAGTATTCAATTGTCATTGAAGTGTCCAGAATGATAAGCACCTTAAAGATTATGATGATTAATGTTGTACAGGAAGGAGTCGGAGAGTGTAGTAGCATTTTGTCAACCTCTCCGTCAGTGTCAGCAAAGGAATTTGTTTTCAATTTCAGGAGTGGGGAGGAGAACACACTCCTGTCCATATCAAAGGAGTGGAAGTGGAGATGGTGTAGACCTTTAAGTTTTTTGATGTAAATATCACTAACAACACGTACTGGTCTAACCACTTTAACACAATAGCCAAGTAAAGAATGCCTTGACGTCCTCAGAAGCCTAAAGAAATTTGACAGATCTCCAGTATCCTTTACCAATTTTTATAGGTGCATCAAAGAAAGTCTGCAGTTCCCATAATGAGATGCAAGGCAGCTTGGTATAGGAACTGCTCCATACAAGATCATAAGAAACTTCAGAGAGTTGATGCAGCTCAGACCATCATGCAAAACAACCTTCCCTCTCTTGACTCCATCTTCACTTCCTGCTGCCTTGGGAAAGCAGCCAAGATAACAATGGATATATCTCACCCTGGTCGCACTCTCTTCTCCCCATCCCTTCAAGCAGAAGATACATGAGTTTGAAAACATGTACCTCCAGATTCAAGGGTAGTTTTTTCTTGAAGGGACTCCTGTTTGGAAATAAATGATGCCATACATTGTTTGACTCTTCTCTTTAACTGATATGCTACACTTACATCTTATGCGACACTACACATTGCACTTCTGTGGTATTGTACCACTGTGCCCAGCACTTTAATTCTTGCATTACTTGTATTGGTTGATTTGCCTGAAAGGCAGCCAAAATGTTGTTTTTTTCACTGTATTCAATTCAATTGTCAGATTACAAGCTGCATCAGCCTCCAAAAAAACATGATAACCATGACAACATTCACACGTAAATGGAGAATTTCATAAAAAGTCAGAATATTGCTTTAATAAACCATTGCCATTTTAAGTCATAACCCAAGATTTAAATAACATAGACGTTGAATGAATTTTTTGCTCACAAATTAACATTAGTCTTGGGCCTGCAGTTATTGACCACCAAATAAGTTATTCAATCAACAGATTTATCCAGTATCACTTTCAAAAAACACAATTATAATGAAAATGTATATGGTCACATTACATTCTCTTCCATTGTAATGATTCAAACTGTAACTTATGCTATACAAAGTCTACATAATGTAATTTTACAATCAATCAAATAAAAATTAAGGGGCCTGACATAGTTGGCTAAGAGAACATAAGCATTGTTAAATACTTTATTCATACATTAATATTTATTTTTTGCAGGGGCTCCATTAGAAGGTAGATAACAGTG
Organism: Narcine bancroftii; assembly: GCF_036971445.1. Taxonomy (NCBI): domain Eukaryota; kingdom Metazoa; phylum Chordata; class Chondrichthyes; order Torpediniformes; family Narcinidae; genus Narcine; species Narcine bancroftii. The sequence continues at coordinate 105,780,138 of NC_091471.1, read as the reverse complement.
AGGCACACATTTATTTAACATATATGAGACTTTGGATTGTACATAGAAGGAATGCAAAATAAAGTATGGAAAATAGTTTTAAGGACTGAAATCAAAAGATTGGATGCAAAAATCGACCATGAAAACATCAATAAGTGATCTATTATGTTACATTTATATTTGTTCTTGTGTATTCATTTAAAATATCTATATATTGTATGTACAATCAAATATCACATTTACACAAGACATCATTTAATAGCACATCCTAATATGGCACAGAACTGTGACACAGCTATGCATTCGTCAAGGACATTCAACATATAAGCAGGAATTAGATGTTTCACACAATTACAGTCTTGGCTTTAGATTTCTTTATTCCCTCTATTCACATGATTCTCATGCTAATGTTTGTAAGCTTGAATTCTGTCAGAAGAATTGACAGACGCATTCAAGTTTTTTGTCCCATTGTTCTTACAGTTATTCTCCCCTATTTTTTTGCAGTCCTAATCATTCGACCAAAAATAAGTCACTGTGCAAAGTGACCCAATGAAATGAAAATATTTTTACCACTCATTTGTTTTTTCTCAAATATGAATGATTAGTGCTCTTTAATCATTGAAGATGTTCCACAAACATTTCACGTTGTTAGTCTGCTCAAAAAGTATTTGTTGGACAGATATTGTATCCTTTCGATCAAATGTACCAAATTCCTTTGTCATTTACCTGTTCGCATATTGGCAATGTATGAGTAGGCAGGTAAGTGAAAATGAAACTTAATTCTAATATTAATTTTAAGTTTAGCCTTTTTTTTTCAGAAGCTGCTCTCTTTGGTTTGGAATGGTGATTATGTAGGACAGAATTAAGACATCCTTATTGAAGATATTCAAATTTTTAAAATATCCAACGTCTTGAACAATGTTAGAAATGCTCTCAGAATTTTTCACATTTAAATGATAGCTGGTGATGAAAAGAAATATCTTTATAAAATATTGCCGATCAAAAATTGTAAAAAATCCAGAAAAAGGAATGCAGCACAAAAAGAGAAAAACAAGATACAATGTGTGAAAGTAGTTCAATTCATTGCAATGAGTTGATGTCACCAGCAGGCTTCAAAGCACAATTATCCAGAGATGAAGCTTCAAGATTTGAACTACCTGTTAAAAATAGATGTTAGGCAAGGAAATGATATTATTGTTAAGACAATGTAATGTTTCTGAAAATACTGCATGATATAGAAGGTGGGAGCAGGATTAATCAAAAGCTTAACACCTGCAGCTCAGGGTGAATAAATCGATATTCAAAGACTGCAGTAGAGTTGAAGTCATCACATCAAAGGAGAGAGAGAAAACATGAACAATCCAAAAACGCTAGGAGGACACACCATCTACATTTTTGCAGCTTAGGTCACACATCTCAGGTATGTTACAGGAACGGATCCCCATATCTGGCTAATTTTCTGGTTTTGGGTTGATGAACATCTGATGGAATCCACAAAGTGCACAATGCCCAGTCAGAAGGTAACTCAGGGTATCAGAGTTTTAAATTATGTTCACCGAAGAAAACATTTTAAAATGAGGCTGGCCGAAGTAGGGCACAGGCTTGAAAGGCTGGCTGCCTTTTACTTCCTGTGGCTGCCTCGTGACATGCTGAGTTTCCCTAGCACTTTTGGGTATTGCTGTAGATTTGTCAAATTAAGAAGAAAACTGGCAATAATGATCCCACTTTGTTTTACGAGAGAGAAAAGCCTAAATTCCATGCCACAAATGACTATCCTTTAGCCATGTTCAGCAGAAAAACTCCTGGAAATGAGGGCAAATGTTTAAAAGGTGTCATAGCAGCTTTTTTTTTCCAGTTTCCATAATTCTTCCACATTATAGTTATAAAGTAACACATGGAAATTCAATCAACTTCAGTTACTTATCAAAAGATTATCCAATGTATGTATTAACATATCATTAGGAGGACAAAGGAAAGAGAGAGCATTGGTAGAGAGAAGAATTGCAAGCACACTATTTTCATACCAAAATAACAATTTGTTGCACAAGATCACTTTGGAAGTTCATTATAGCACACAACAATGGGGTTTGGAATGGATATTGTTAAGAGAGAAAATAAAGGAAATCAGGTTTTTATTATCAATTTAGAAAAACTGTAGGCTCAGTGAGGTAGAAATGAGATTCAAGAGTAAAGGCAGTGATGTAGCCATAATGAACAACTGACACTTACATTGGCAATTACTGCTCTCTCTATTGCAGCCACTGAAGATATCTAGGAGGGCATGCCCAATCGCTTACTGAAAACTATTCCAATAAAGAACCTAAAGCAAGGCCAATTATTTACAGGTGCAATGAGCATCACACCTGTTTTAAATCATTGCTTGCCAGCATCCAAACAAAATGCCAAAAATTAAGCAAGAAGGTCTGCGGACACTGTGATTGTAGTGCAATACACAAAAATGCTGGAGAAACTCAGCAGGTCACATGATATCTATAGGAAGTGAAGGGTAACCAACGTTTCAGGCCTGAGCCCTTCATCAAGATATGAGCAAAAAGCAGGAAGGCACCTGAAGGTGAGGGGAGGAGAGCAGAGAGGAAGGGACCATAGAGGAGAACAGACTAACTGGCAAGAGGCCATAGGTACATATAGGTGGGAGTGTAGAAGAGATAAAAAGCTGAGAATTGATAAAGGAAAGGGATAGCTCTTCAAATGGAGAGGGAAGTGAAGGGGGTGGGGAGTTGGAGGAAAGGAAATAGAGGGTTAGAAAAGAGTGAGATTTGGGGAGAGGTCTTACAGAAAATGGAAAAGTCATTGTTTATGCCATCTGATTGGAGAATCCCCTGACATAATATTAGGTGATGTTCCTCCAATTTTCCCTCTGCAATGTTCCTGTTATTGCAGCGGACAGAGCAAAGGTGCTCAACTACCGAGGGGGCGGTTAGTGGGAAGGGATAAGTGGATGAGAGAGTTCCAGAGAGAATAGTCCTTGTGGAAACTGGTGAAGGGAGGAGAAGGGAAGATGTGAAAAGTTTTACAGGTTTCTGAAGGTTTCAGACATTTTAGTGTCCTAATTGGACTTTACTGAAATAGAAATTGTATTTATTTCATGTATATTTAATGAGTGCAATGGTATTTAATTGATATCACAATGGATTTAAAGAGGTCTTTTTATACTATTCAATGATTCTTTCCTTTAAGAGCTTGAAATAAAACTTTGACAAAAATAGGTCTCTTTCCACAGATGCTGTCTGACAAAATGAGTTTTTAGAGCATTTTCTGCTTTTTTTTAAATTTTAGGTTTTGGCATCTCCTACTTTTGATTGTCATCATTTCTTCATTCTTGTCTTTTTTCTTTATTTCATTAACATCCTCAATCCAGAAAGAGAGTGTGGATTTATCTGTGTAAAAACATACATTCAACAAAGCAATCGACTGAAGGCATGATATTCATTTAGTGCAGCCTGAAATCATGGCGTTGAAACATTAGGGGCTCAAATTATAAAGCTATGCACTCAATGGTTTATCTTATTCTTGCAGTTTAACTACCGGTATTTCCATATTTGTTCATTGTTACTTGCTTGTATCTTTTGCCTGGTGCTAGAAGCAAACATTAGTGCCATCACTGGCCACAATTAATTTTGACTCTCTTACTTCATTGGCACTTTTCCAACTATTAGGAATGCATCCAATCCCTTAAAAAGTTGTGGTGCTTCCAAATAAATCTTAAAACAAAATCTTATTTGAAAATAATTGTTTCACTAAAATACCAAAAAGGTAAATTATTTCTCTTCTTTATATTGTTGAAAGTCTAAAAAAAAGGCCACCAGGCATTAAAAGTGTGTTTCACCAACACAGAAGATTTAATCTGTCAAGCAGAAGCTGCAGATAATATTAACTCACTTTTGTAGATCACTTGAGTCCAGGCATGAAAGTGAGAAACAAGCATTCATTTCTGATGAAGGGGTCTGGTCTCTGCTGGTAATATGTATATTTTTTTCATTTCAACATCAGATGCCGTTAAACTAATTGTATGGGTTCCAGTATTTCCACTTTTTCTTCTTGAATACAGAAGTGTCACTGATTTTTTTTTCATACTTCACCCATTCCGTTATTCCTAATCATCCTCAAGTACTCAGCCCTCTAATTCTTTATACTCAAGCAAATCATAATACCAAGGAAGAGGATTATAACGGTGACAAAACCTTGCCGTCAGCAGTAAAGCAAGTTAGGGTATGTGTGTGTGTGTACATGTAGTCTATGAATGTGTATGTGTGTACAGTCTATGTGTGTGTGTGTGTGTGTGTGTGTGTGTGTGTGTGTGTGTGCATGTAGCCTATGAATGTGTATGTGTGTACAGTCTATGTGTATGTATGTGTATGGGTGTACAGTCTATGTGTATGTAGGTGAGTGGGTGTATATTCAGTCTATGTATGTGTATGTGAGTCCATATGAGTGTGAGTACAGTCTATGTGTGTGTGTGTGTGTGTGTGTATGTGTGTGTGCATGTAGTCTATGAATGTGTATGTGTGTACAGTCTGTGTCTATGTATGTGTGTGTGTACAGTCTATGTGTATGTAGGTGAGTGGGTGTATATTCAGTCTATGTATGTGTATGTGAGTCCATATGAGTGTGTGTACAGTCTATGTGTGTCTGTGTATGTGTGTGTGTGGGGGGGGGGGGATATGTATGAGAGAGAGAGAGTACTGATCATTTAAAACCATGCAGTACTGAGAATTTTGCTGTTCAAAGACTAATAAACCTTAAATGAAACCCCTGCATTATTTTTATGGATTATGAAATTTTCTAACAATTAACAAAATGGTTCTGCAGCTGTAAAATTACAAATTACTCTCTGCTTTTTCCATGGTGTCTTTTGAGAGGTAGACCACCCAGTAGACCATGTTAAATGCACCAAATGTTACTGGAAAAAGTATACGAGCATACTTATCAATTTTGCTGGTTCCAGCTCCTGCCGGTGAAGCTGAAGGAGGAGCTGGGGCAGCCACAGTAATGGTGGGTGAAGTATGCTTTGGAGCTGGTCCAAATAGTCCTGATGCAGGCAGGCTCTGTTCAAGTGTTGCTCCACATTGGCGATGAACAGGAGTTTGTCTCATTGAGGCAATGGTGGGTGTGCAAGGAGGGGGTGGTGGAGTGCTTCGCATTGAGGGTAGGATAGGAGATGGATGGGTGGATCTAAATGTACTGGGACTTGGCACTGATGAAGAAGGTGCTATAGCTGAAGGTGGTACCTGTCCAATTATAGTTGGTTTCAGTTTCACATTCTTGCTATCATTTGCCAGATAATCTCTTTTACTACCCAGAATATCTGATTGTGCCAAGAAGTTCATTCTCTTCCTTAAATTTCCATTTGAATCAGGATGCTGCATGTTAACACACAGAGAGAAAAAAAAAAACAACAGTTCAGTAGCAGAAAGTAAGAAATCACATTTTAATCATTGCAAAAAAATTATAATTTGCAATTGATTTTGTGAACAAAGCAGCAGTAATATTTACTGGCTTATTTCCTCCATTGTTGGTTGGTCATTGGAACATAACAAATGATTTAATCAGAGAAATTTGGAAGGATTTGGATTCTCAGTTGCAATCTCTGGAGAAGCAAAGGCTCCTATGTCTGATGATTTCTTTTCCATGCTTTGAAGAAAATATCTAAAATCCCAAAGATGCAAGAATGTTGGCTTTTTATGGCCTTGCTCCTTGCAGCTTGCTTATTCTCCAGCAATCATTGCAGCAGCTGAGTGAATTTCACAACATTGATCGCCAACACACAGCCAGTTATTTCAGCCAGGAACTGAGCAGAACAGAAGGGTTGATCCACATGAAAGATCGAGAGTAATTCATTCAGGTCCAAGCCAAGAATATTGGGTTAATTCCATTTCAAGGAAGAAAACGACTGCATATAAATATATACAAACTGTGTGTGAATTTGCTACTTAAGTATTTGAAGGTTAAACATCATGACTCTCCACAATGGTTGCTGATCTGAATTATTTCACCTAGCTGAAGGTGCATCAATTAGCTAAAATCTCTGTTCCTGGTTCCTATTTTGAGAAAGTTGTGTTTGATTGCCAAGGATATACTTGGTCATTCTTCCCTGCATATAATTTACAGTCTAACAGAATGTGATGTGTGGGGATGTGTAAATAGAGCCCTGATACTTTTGCAGTTCTGACATCCCAATGTGTATTTCTCCCTTCATGAACCTGCCACCACAGTCTGTACTTCTGTTTTTCTTATTAAGGTACTCGAGAGGAAATAGTGTCACAGAAAGGATAGGAGGAAGATATTTTGTGTTTAAAATGTTCAGAAGTTCAAAGTTATTGCCAGAGTACATACATAACATCACATACAACCCTGAGATCCTTTTTTGTGGGCCAGGCTGAATTTCTACTTATTAGGAATGCAAAAAAAAAACTGTACTCAAGAAAAGATATGTATACAAAGGAGAGAAATATAAAGAAAGAAAGAAATGCAATCAAACTGACTGTGCAAAACAGAAAAATAAATAAATAATGTGCAAGATGAAATTCCTTAAATGAATCTCTAATTGAGTTTGTTGTTTAGAAGTGTGATGGTGGTGGGGGGGGGGGGGGGGGAACACTGTTCCTGAGCTAATGACACCTATACCTCATTCCAGATGGCAGCAGCGAGAACAGAGATGATAGCTGCTGATCTCTGAAGAGCACAAAGATTCCGATTAAAGACAACTGATCTTCATGAGCGTGACTGTTGCATATTTTTGAAGATGCAATATTTCGAATCACTTTTGCAATTGTCTCTTCAGCGACTGATCATTTCAGACACTTATTTGACTTAATCTTCAGTGGAGACCAACAGTTTTTATCAACCAAGATTGAGAGTGACTGTTGACTGTTTAAAATTTAATACAGTGTGTTCATGTGTGGTATTGTCAATCATATCAAACAGTATGGGACAGTTGAAACATTCTATATCATTTACATTCTATTGAAATTAATGGTGCAAAGCTGAATACATTTTACAGCATACACTTTTGCACTTCCACCAAAGATGAATATCTCGATGTTTTGAACCAAGACCCATGCCAGTCCTGATGCAGGGTCTCAATCCAAAACGATGGTATTGACTGGCCTCCACAGATGCAGTCTGAGTTCTTCCAGTTGTCTTTGTTTTATTCAGTGAACTTCAAAAATCTACTAAATTGAGGAAGTTTGCTGGGAAAATTTGGCTCCTTCCAGACTGTACTAATCAGCTGCTCACTGGGAGGAGTCTGGCAAAATTGAACAACATTTCACCACATAAGCTTGACGTGTTTTAGAAATTATTCTTATTACGATTGTTATGGCAAATTTCACCATCTGCTTTATTATTATAGCTAATGATTACCTGAAGTATATTCTCTGAGACAGACACTGTCTTTATGGGAGATGGTGGAGATGTTGCAGGTGGCTTCACAGCTCTTTTTTTGGCTCTTTCAGCTTGTACGTTAGTGAAGTAGTTAACAGCAGCAAATTCGATGAGAGCAGAGAACACAAACGCAAAGCAAACTGCAATGAACCAGTCCATGGCTGTGGCATAGGAAACCTTTGGCAAAGAGTGTCGGGCACTGATGCTTAGTGTTGTCATGGTTAGAACTGTTGTTATACCTTTAATTGAGAAAATAAATTACTTTCTTGGAAGAGAATATCAGTAAGCATAATATACTCAGGCACATAAGTATTATATAGGTACATTTCTACAACTATTTTTTTTAAAATCAAGTACAAAAAATCCCTAGGATTCGTAAAGATTCTATTTCTAAGAACTGTTCATCAACTACCAATTTCTCCTTAAGTCAGAGGATTGATGAACATGAACATTTATTCATTATCTTCCTCTCCTTGTTTCTAGAACCTTAAAGTATCAATGGATGTTATATTGTTTGATAAAGTATTTTACAAGTGTAAATGGATTTGCATTTTAGAAGAAATTTGCCTTGACATTTTCCCAAACAAATCAATGAAGTGGCCTTCCACTGTGAATAGTCAGCCGCGTTCTTGAAGATACTTTATCTGTTTGATTACTGTGGCGAGGTAACATGCAAGTTGTTAGCTTTTTGAAGATGGCTGTCATTTGAATTAATTAAATTCTCCAATTTCATAACTTTTGTGACTTAAAATGTGCTTTGAAAATTGATGGCAGAATGTGCGTAAAGCTGGACTTCCATAAGTCACGTCTCCTGTATCCAGAGGGCCCCTGTATCTTTATTGAGTGCATGAAGGCTCATTTTGGTCATGTCCATCTGAAGAGTATCTTACTCAAATATTTATAAAGGTACAAAATGGACAATAATCTGGATTACATAAAGGTTCAGTGAAAATGTTTTATTTTATATAATCTCACCAGCTAAAATGATGTCATCTTTTGGAGCCACAGTGGCACCACACTTAGTCAATTATCAACAGCAATTCCTCTCATCACACCTCTGGTTATCAGCTCCTATTCTATATTTGGACCAAAGCTATAAGAAATAGAGCCAAGTGATTCTAGCAAAGTTCCAAAGATACATTAACAGCAGTTCAACCATCCCAATTAGTGCTAATCACATTCCCAAGATGGAGCAAAGACCATGGAAACAAAATTGCTAACCTATAAAGCAACTACTCTAAATAAGTAAGTGTTTGTCTCTTAAGAGTATTTCAAAGAAACTTAATCCAAGTCACAAGTGTCATGAACATTTTCTTTACAGCATTTTGGGTGATGTCATTTGCACACGATGTTGTGGTAATGGCCATGCCACAGTGCCTGCAACATGATGAACAATTTCTGTGATAGTGAGAGAAGGTAAGAAGTGGAATGAGCTTAAGTTGATTCATACATGGGGAATTGGTTTACAGTCACAGGAGTTCTAGCCAAATAAGTTATTTGGGTTGTCTTCCTTGGTTAAAAGTCAAAAAAACATAATGTGCTGGAAATATTTCAGACTGAATCAAAGCTCTCAATCTACATTTGATTTCTCCAATGAAGTAAAAAGTACAATACACTGGAGCAGTAGAACTGCAAGTGGATTGAGAAGGATGCTGCTCCTTCCTCCCCTTTTCTCATCTTCATGCTCTGTTATGTCTCTGTGTTAGTTGGGAGGCTTCTTAAATAACTTAAGAGATGAAAGATTCAAATAATAAAAAAGACTCTACTTACTAATGCCTTCCACCATCTCTGGAAACTGTTCTCACACACTCATACATGGTGCACTACAGTTACTAGAGTGAGAAGGGTGTATTCTTACATGATTACAAAATAGTTCACATTATCCTGACTATATAACATCCCTCATCCTCAAGATAAAGAAAAACTTAGTGTTCTTTATTACTTTCTTTCTTTCCAGTGTAAATTGCGGATTTGGCTGCGACCATTGGGCTCCGTGTTGCTGGTTCACGTGTAGGTGATGTAGCTTGTTGTGCATCACCTGACAACTGCTCTGTTGATGTTTCGATATTAGTGGTTGAGGTCTCTTCACTTGATACCTCACTTGATATTGGTGTTGTGGGCTTTGCTGGTATTAAAGCTTTCTACTTCATCACATCTTGTATCAGGCGGATGTGAATTCAGTTCCTCCTCAGCTGATTGTCAGAGTCTGTCTTGACAGTGTATTATCTTGGTGTCTCAGCTTCACTGATGACCTTTGCTGGGGTACATGTTTTCAACATCGGCTCTTGGATATGCACATGCTGCCCTCTGAAGATTTCTGGTCATGTTTGTTATAATGGTGGCATCTTTCTTCTTGCGAGTCAGCCAGTCTTCTTCTGGTTTCCTGTTGGTCTTCTGGAGGGTGTATTTTGCTTGGCAGAGTTGTTTTATATCTCCTGCCATTTAGAAGTTAAAGGTGTTGCTCGTAATGATGGAAGAGCTACGTCTGGGTCTTCTTTTGTTTCACGACACTTAACTAGTGTGTGTTTCACAGTTTGCACTTGACTTTCAATGAACCTATGACCTTTGGGGTAGTATGGGGATGATGTGATAACAAACCCATACTCTGCAGCCAGCTTTCTGAATTCTTGTGACGTGAACTGTGTTCCATTGTCACATATTACTTGTTCGGGTATTCCTTGTTCAACAAAGAGCACTCTCTGAGGTGATAGTTGACGCTCTCAGGTCTTTCACCCTTTTAACAAATGGAAACTTAGAGTAGTAAAAGGCTACTATGAAATACCACCCTTGATTCTCGGTGAACGAGTCTGCTCCCACTGTATGCCATGGCCTGGTAGGTACCTCTGTGGAAATCATTTCCTCTTTTTGTGTGTGTTTCTGTTCATGCTTTTGGATATCTTCTTCAGCTGGATCTCATAATTGACAGAGATCAACTGCAACTCCTGGCAGCTATCCAGACCTAGAATTGCTGGTCCATCTGCCTCTATCACATAGAATGTACAGAGGATGTTCTTTCCCTTTTGGCAGACATTGATATTAGCTCTCCCTTGCTGCTTGATTATGAATCCACCAAAGGCCGTTAATATGACATTTGCTGTTTACAATGCACCGTCGTTTAGATACCCTTTTATTATGTTCTCTGGGAACATCTGGCGGTACTGTCTGAGTGGAAGGACGTTGCTTTGTGATCCAGTACCCAATTTCACCTTTAGGTTAAATATTGGAAGCTTGTTCTGGATTGTCCTCTGTATTTGGATCCTTGTGTGCAACTCATTTCCTTCTTTCATCTTATCTGACATCTCATGAAGGTGTATGGATTCCATGTCCAGTATCTGAGTGTCAGAGTCTTCATTGTTGTTTCCTTTTATGTGGTGGATCTTCTTGTCTTTTTCTTTACTGGTATTACTGTTTTCTTCATACCAGACCTGCACATCTTCACCCAGTGGTTTACTTTACCACAAGCTCTATATTCAGAACTGTATATGGGGCATTTGTTTTGGTCATCGAAGGGGTGTTGTCCACTGCACTTCCTGCAGGTCTTGGGGGCTTGCACTTTTCTTCACAGCGTCAAACTTTATTTCTCTTTGCTGTGGGTGGGTCTGCATAGATAAGGATTTCATTCGCATCCTCGTGGCTTTGAACGCTCTGGCTGTGTATAATCTTCGACTAGCTTCAAGCTATCCTTCCCTATAAGAAACTTTTGCGCTTCGGGATGGGCACTCCCCCATATTAGTTGATCAACTAATCTTTCCTCTATATCTTTAAATTTGCTTTTTGCAGCAACAGTTTTTAGTCTACTGAGGAAGTTATCAACACTTTCATCAGTCTCTTGCATTAAGCCTCGAAATTCATGATGTTTAATTCTATGATTATTCCTGGGTTCAAGGTGAGAAGCAACTTTGCAAATATCTGCTCTGGATTATTTTTCTCCACCTCTGTAATCTTCCAGCTATTAAATAAGTCAAGGCCTCGCTCCTCTGTCCAGAGAAGTACATAACTGACCTACTCCTCTGCTATTGCATTTTTAAAGTAGATTTTGAATGCTAAATTGCACTTCTGCTAAAACTTTTAAAATATTCAAAAATGTCTTCAGCCTCCCCGTCCATCACTGGGTGAACTGCTGTTGCTCCAGATTTTATTTTCCCAGTAATGTTTTTTATCTTCTTCCCCTTTGTATTTCTGTATCTTACAATCAATTCTATGGCTTTATTCTTGTTCTCTTATACCGCTGCCACCATGTTATGTCTGTTTTAGCTGGGAGGCTTCTTAAATAACTTAGAAATACAAGATTCAAATAAAAGAAGAGACTTTACTTATTGATGCCTTCCACCATCTCAGGAAACTGTTCACACACACTTATTTATATCTATATATAGATATATATATATATACACATACACCCCACAGTGGTGCACTACAGTTACTACAGTGAGAAGGGTGTATTCTTACGCGGTTACAAAATAGTTCACATTATCCTGACTATATAACATGCTTAGTAGTTACCTGCTTGAAATCAAGCACCCAAACACCACCCCCCTCCCATAGAATGAGGTTTTGTGGCCTCAACAACGACATCTGCTGAACCATATACTGCAAAAACTCTTGTTGAGGAGTTTTTAGCTGCAAAAGAACATGTTGGTGGACTGCTCTGTCAAACCTCATGTGAACTTACCCGAGGAGTTTCGAGTAAGCAGCTTTGAAATGATGAGGTGTCACAAACCAAGAACTTCACTTCAACTTTGTGTCTATGGATGAACCTAAATCACTTCTACGAAGATTCAAGTTAGGCCAGTTGGGAGACAATATCTCCATTTATTAGAGACAGGTCCTTTATTGCACTGACCACTGGAATTTGACGAATAAGTGAATTCAGTATAGCAGATGTAAAATAAAGGGGATTTGAATTAACAGTTAATTCTTTAAGTAGAGACTTAGTGGATCCTCAAGAAATTTTATTCTTTAATCTGTAGTCCACAGACTACCATAGTAATGTGCAACTTAAAATAAAACAAAGTAGGAAAATTAATGGTAGAATTATGCAGTATTATGTATGGCTGAGCATATATTTCAAAACTATGCTGTGGCATATGGAATACCTTTAATACATTATTGTACGAGAGCCTGCTTTTTGGTTGAGAGTTACAGCCCTCAATAAAGCATCCATAGGAAGTAAAAGGTAGTCAAAATTTTGGGTCTGAAACCTTCTTTAGGAGATCAGACCTCAGACGTGACAAAATGTAGGTAATAATTCTGTAGGAGATTAGGCTGGAGACATTGCTATAAGGTCTCACAAAAGGGAATAGAGAAAATATTGAAGAACATTCTAATTTGACACTGAAAAGACTTTCAAAAGTTACAGGCTAGGCATGTGAGTCAGTTATTTAATCACAGACTTTCATCCCAGTGGCAATGTTGCAGTGAGGTGTCAGCCACAGATTATGTATTCCTAGTTCTAGGCACTTGTCTTTCCCCACAATTCTCAATACCACTTAGCTTTACAATGTCTTTAAACACACATCGTGTCCCTTCATCCAAATCATTAAAATAGGCACTCAGTAATTTGGATACTAATTATTGAGTGACCAGCCATTGTCTTATGATCTCACATACACTAAGTCACCTGGATTTGTACATAAAAGTGAATGTCACCGATGCTCAAAATCCTTGGTGGAAACCCTTCCTGAGCAAGGGGACCTTTTCTGAAGTTCCCACACAATTGGTTGTTATGAGCTGCAGGTATAATTTTTAATTTTTTAAAGCTTCTCAATGTCAAATTTTCATGCATGACAGACCACTTTTTTTTTTCTATGTTTGGGGTAACCCTGTTTTAGATGATTTATCATAAATGAAACAGATTACCTCTCTTAAAAATATCAATGTTTCTCCATCCAAAGCAAGAAATCAAAGTTTGCATTTTAAATTGGATATAGATATAGTTCTGGTTCATGAAAGATTTGGCATCTGCGGAAAGTAAATTATTTTGAGCAGAAACTTGAACCACAAAACAATTTGGAAAATTAGCTACACTTAGAGGATATTGTAAGGATTTGTAAGCATTAACCAAGTGTGGTGAATCTCTGCTAAGCTGTCTGTTTTCCCTTCGGCTAGCCTTGCTGTACTAACATTGGTTGCGCATTATCTCTACTATTAAGGACACTCCCCTTGAGCATAACTGTGTATGCACCCATTGTCTTTCATTATTGTACCATTAGTTTCTGCTATGGCCTGTTTCCACTCCGCAAATGGTTATATGGTTATGGTTAATAAAAGCCATGATTATTGTTTGACCACATCTCCTTTGTCTACTTCATCAACTGGCACTTCACCGTCTGTCTGTGTGTGTGTGTGTGTGTGTGTGTGTGTGTGTGTGTGTGTGTGTGTGTGTGTGTGTGTGTGTGTGTGTGTGTGTGTGTGTGTGTGTGTGTGTGTGTGTGTGTGTTGCAAATATAATTGAGCAACTCAATCAGACACAATGGTTTGAAATAATTGGCATCTAACAACTAAGTGCACATTCAGGTATCCTCTACGTGGTTTCTTTAAGTAGATTGAAAAGTCCTGACAGTCATGCATTTCAATCTAAAATTTATATACCTCAAATCCTTTGGTTGATTGTGGAGCAATCTAGTTCCTTATATTTTGGAGTTGGTTATCCAAAGCTATTTTATGCAAATAAATGTCAGAATTAGGCAATAATTTGCATGCATATCACCCTGTGTATCTCCTATTTTATCATGCATACAGAATACATTCAAAACAATTAGTAGTAAAGAGCTTCTATTTTAATTCCAACACCTGGGCAGCTTTGAATGTTAATAACATTCTAAAGTAAAAATCTACCATCTCAACAAGAGTTGTATTTGAATGAAGATCTCTGGGACTATCAGCTAAACTACAAAGGATATAATACCTGCAATACATCTGCTGGTGGAAGTCAGAGGGTGCAGAGAAGATTTACAAAGATGTTGCCAGGACTCGGTGGCCTGAGCTATTGGGAAAAGTTGATTACCCTGTGGCTTTATTTCTTGGAGTGCAGGAGGATGAGAGGTAGTCTCATAGAGATATACAAAAATTGTGACAGGAGTAGATTGGGTGAATGCACAGTCTTTTGCCCTGAATAGAAAAATCAGTAGTCAGAGGACATAGGTTTAAAGTTAGTAGGGTGAGAGGTTTAATAGGAAACTGAAAGGTGTCTTTTTTACACAAAGGGTCCTGAGTGTATGGAATGGGCTGCCAGAGGAGGTGATTGAGGCATATATTCTTGCAAAGTTTAAGAAAACTTTGGATAGATCTGTGGATAAGATAGGTTGAGGAGTCTATGGGCCAAACCCAGGCAGGTGAGACTTGGGTGGGTGGGACATTTTGGTTGCCATGGGCAAGTTGGGCCACAGGTTCTATTTCCATGCTCTATGACTCTATGACTATGATATGGACCAAATGCAGACAAGTGAGATTAGCCCAGATGCCAACTTGGTTGACATGGACAGGAAGGACTTCTTCTGTGCTGTATATCTCCATGACTCTACACATTCTATAGTAGAATTTAATCTTGGACCTTTGGAGGATGTGGAGTATGTGTCAAAAGAGAAACATTGTGATGTTTCATTTTTAGCATCGTTTTGTCTTATGTGAAAAACTGTCTTTCCTCACAACGACTTCACCTTGTTTGTTTTAAAAAAAATAGCAGTCGAAAAATGAATGTCGGGTCTGAGTCAATTAACTTGCCAGTAACTTGCAATAGAAGATTCTTAGAATTATTATATGGTTTATATGGTTGGCTTTCAGACCCTTTTGAGCAGTGATTCTCAATCCTTTTCTTTCCACTCACATACCACTTTAAGTATGCCCTATGTCAAAGGTGCTCTGTGATTAGTAAAGGATTGCTTAAGATGGTACGTGGGTGCAAAGAAAAAGTTGGAAAACCACTGTTTTAATCGTATCTAATTGACTTGTTATGTGCACGGTTTCGTAACTCCAAAGGAAATGGGCCAATGGCAATCTTTATCAAGCAAACTATTTCAGTAACAATTGGGTCTAGAGCAGTGGTTCTCAACCTTCCTTTCCCACTCACATGTCACCTTAAGCAATACCTTACTAATCACAGAGCACTTATAGCATAGGGATTACTTAAAGTGGTATGTGAGTGGAAAGAAAAAGGTTGAGATCCACTGCTTTAGAGTTTAAGGGTCAGATACTGTACACAGGTATGTCAGCGTATGGGACAGAATTTGAACCTTAAAAATGTCACCTCAAAACTAGGGGTTGTCTTATGTGCCAAGTATAAAATCAGAACCTTCATACCCTGTGTGTCTCCAATGGCAATGGTGAACAACATAAAACACTTGCATAACTCCTTCCACCAAATATTGGTGTAATCAAATGAACTAGAATAGACGAGATCAAAGACAGTTGTAGAGTCCAAACACAGTCCTACCAAAAGTCTTGTGAAGCAAGGCGGTGTTTATAAATTAAAGAAAATACCTGCAGTGTACTTTATGTCAACATTTCTAATATATTACAAAATAATATTATTCATAAGTAAATCAGTAAATCAATTTCAAGTAAATGGTAAAATTATCCTCGACACTATGTTTTTTCCTGTAAAAGAACAGATCCCTAAGTGATGTCACTAATGTTTATGTTACATCAGCTGGGAATGTTTGATCCATATTATGGTTAGTAATTGACAGTATTTTACCATTACTTGAAATGAATGGGCTAAATTTTAAATATCCAAGACTGTGTTATTTAGTAGTAGTAATGTTAATAGCATCACTCCACCAGTCAGTGGGATGGTTGGTAAAGGACTATTGGGGCAGTGAGCTCTCAGTGGTAAGTCCCAGATGTGGAGTAGTCTTATACAGTGAGTATTATTCAAAACTTACATTTTAAGTGTAAATTCTGGGGCTAATCTTATACACTTAGTTCCCTTTTCCATCAACATATACAGTAAATCCCATTTGCCCAAGTGTATCATAGTTTTCAGCCTGACTTGCTCAGAATAAGTAGTCTAGCTGAACCAATCAACAGATAGGGAATAAAGCATAATAAACAATTTCTCTGTCCAGTTTTTATTGAAGTTTACCATAGGAAACTATTTGTCAGCTGCTCTAAAAGCAGGTTGAACAGATAGTCAAAGTTGTTTCATTTGTGGGCACGTTGCTCGGTATTTCTACGTCCATGAGGCTCAAGCTGAACAGACTGTATGGATTCAAAGCCCTTCCTTCAGACATTCTGCCATTGTAAAAAGGGAAATAGGAATAATCCAGGAAATTACTGGCTAGTAAATCTCTCATCAGAGATAAGGAAACTATTGGAGAGGATATTTAGTGGTACGATTTATGTACTTTTGGAATGGTATGGTCAGATTTAGGAACAGTGAGAATAGCTTTGTCGCAGGGTCGCTAAAGTCTTACAAATTTAATCAAGTTTTTTGAGGATGAAGCACTGGTGCTTGATCAGTGTTGTGCAGAGGATATTGTCTCCATGGACTTTATGAAGGCGCTTGACAAGTTTTCTAATGCTCAGCTGATTCAGAATGTACAGGCGCATGGGGCCCATAGTTAATTGATAGTTTGGATTTGGAATTAGCTGGGCCATATAAAACAAAGGATAGTGGTGGAAGGGTATTTTTCTGGCTAGAGATCTCTGACCAGTAGTTTTCTACAGGGATCAGTTTAGGGACTCCTGTTGTTTATGATATTCCTATGTAAATTATTGGATTAAAACAGTAGGTGGTGTGTTTGTAAGTTTACAGATGATACAAAGATTGATGGAGTTGTGGACAATATAGATGGCTATCAAAGAATACAAGATATGGATGACATAGATTTGACCAGAGAAATGCTGATGGAGTTTAATCTCGACAAGTGTGAGGTGTTACACCTTGAAAGGCCAAATGTAAGTTGAACATATACAGTTAATGGCAGGGCTCTTAATGGCATTGATGTGCAGAAGTATCTGAGGGTTCAAGTCCAAAGCTCCTTGAAAGCCACAAAAGCATATAAGTGGTAAAAAGACTCTATTGTGCAGGACATTGAGTATAAAAATATGGAAATCTTGTTGAGGCTATAAAAACTTTAGTTCAGCCACACTTAGAATATTGTATCAATTCTCGTCACCTCATTACAGGAAAGATGTGGAGGCTTCAGGAATGGTACAATAGAGATTTACCAGAGTGTTGTCTGGATTAGCTATAAAGGGAGATTGGACAAATTTGGGTTGTTTTCTCTGGACCATCAGAGGCTGAGGGGAGGTCTGACAGAAACAAATTTATGAGAGGCGTTGATAGGGTGGATATTCAGAATTTTTCTTCCAGGATAAAATTATCATATATTGCAGGACATGCATTTATGATGAAAGGGAAAAGTTTAAAGATGTCTGAGGCAAATTATTTACACAGAGTGCTAGGTACTTGGAATAGGCTGTCAGGAGTCGTAGTAGAAACAAGTACAATGGTAGCATATAAGAGGCTATAAGCATGTGAATATGAATTGGATATAGGCATATCTGTCAAGTGCAAGCAGCAGAGTTTTAGTTTGGTGTAGATATCATGATCAGCAGAGACTTATGGGCTGAAGATACCTGTTCCTGTCCTTTACTCTTCTATGTTCAGAGACAACAAAACCATGTGACTGAACAATGTTTGTTGCTCAAGAGATTTTTTTTTGGTTTGTAAAATTGAACAGAATCGTTTTTGTTCATGTAAATTAACTGGACTGATAATCCTCTAATTTGTAACTCAGTTCTCTGAAAGGGAGGAATATTCAGGGAAGGGAACTAAATACTCTCCAATTCATGCTTTCATGGTCAATAGTAAGTGTTTTCAGGTCAAATGCAGCTGAGTTAACTTGTAGAGAGAAGTTCTCTATTTGCTTCTTTCCCACCATTGTGTTATATTGTAAAGCTTTCTCCAAAGTAAAGAAGCTCCAACTTATTTTGCATTATGCCTACAGCCAACAGATGTTATCCTGCATTAGCTTGGAGTGGAACTGAGCCCAGGCATGGAGATGAAGAGCCACACTCCTACTTATTGCACCATCCAGTGGAGTTCTACAAATTCTAAAATTCTTCTTTGCTTGAAACAGCTCAGAAGATAAAACACTTCAATTTGTTAGAAAAAAAACAAGCAGTTTGCTACCTATCCAAAACAATTGCAATCTAAAGATCAAATAAAAACAATACAGTGAAAATAAAAGTAAAATTTCAGAGAAGCATTGTGCCTTTTCTTTATTTATAGATGGCACATTTATTGTGGGAAGACAATCTAGGTTTCAAAAAAATGTATCATGAAGATTAAATAGGCCACAGTGAGAAACCAGCATGAAATTTGCCGACAAACCAATATGAGCTACAATGTCGGGCTGATTTCTGCTGCTGTGGCCAAAGATTCTGTTCAAACCATTGGCATTCAGCCATTCAAACTAGATTAAGTCACAGATATATATGAAGAAGAACAGCATGGGAAAAGGCCCATCACTTCACCTAATTTGCACCATCCATCAAATGTTCACTGAACACAGCCAATGTAGGAGTGGGGGAAGAGGAGTTGAGATGGCTTGCAAGATGGCTATTGCAGTCAAAGTGAAGGTGCACTTCAAAACAGTCACCTAGTTTACACTTGGTCTTGCTGACGTGTAGGAAGTCACATTGAAAGCAGTGGATGCAGTAGACAAGGTTGAAGGAGATGCATCCACATCTTTGCCCAGATGAGGCCATACACAGACCCAAGAAGCACCACCTCATCGTCACTTCACCTAACAATAGTTCCTCATTTCAGGTAATCTGCAGATGAACCCTCCACCTTCTCCCACCCCCATAAGCCCCCACCCCATGCTCCTTTCTCTCTTCTGATCCATCTAAATTCTCTAACTACTCCATACCCAGCCAACACATTGCCTTGTTTTGTTCCCCTTTTCCACCGGGCTCTATCCCAAACACTTTAGCTACTAATGGGTCTCCTATCTCTTCTTCCCTTTACACTTCATCTCTCCCTCACCTGGTTCCACTTATCATTTTCTGACTTACCTGTTTCCAGCAACCTATTGTGTCTTCACTTGTCACCTTCCTCTATCTCTGCCTCCACTCTTCCCTCACTCTATCTGACTGCATCTTGTCATTTTTTCTTTATTTTTCTGCCTCTACCTATTACCTACTGTTACTAAATAATGAACCCTTATTAGTACTAACAAAATAACAGCAATGGAAAATTCACCAGACTATGGTAAATTGAAAATAATAGATTTTATTAAACTATTAATAACATATTTCTTACTTATCTCAAAACTTAACTCTAAATTTAACCCCACAATATGCAAATGTAAATGTCTGTGTATTAAAGTCCAAAACCATCACAGTTTAAACATGATACTGTAAAAATCAATTTTAACATCCAGTTTCAAAATTTCTGTTGACTTCAGGACCCTTTTAAATTGCAGCTCAGAAGTCATTATGGAACACTTTTTATATTTTCAGATCTCTTTAAACTCACCATTTTCTTAATGAGCCATCTTTCATAGAGTTATTTTTCAAACAGGAGTGACCATTTTTTGGGCACAAACGAGAAGTGGTCTTACTTATTTAAAAGGCACTTAAGTTGTATCTCCAATACAAGTCCTGTCTTTCCAGGAGGTCATTTTGTAAAGGTAAAGGTTCCATTATTGTCACGTAATACTACATTTAGAAAATAACATACATTAAATTCTTTCACCTGGTCTACCGTAAGGAAGGCAGAGAGTCACCACTTTGTCCAGCGCCCCTCACAGAGATGAGGCCGCAGTGATATTCTGTCTTCTGACTTCAGTTTTCTTCCATGATGAGGCTGCACTCTTTATTTTCAAAAGAGCATTCGAGATGTTGCCTCCCTTTTGAACTCCATTTTTCTGTTTCCCCACTTTTATTAGGGATAACACATGACAGTACCTATTCTGGTTACTGCAATTCAATCCTGTCGTTCAAGAGGGTCCAAGACCTGTGTATGTCCCCAGGATCTTGACTTCTGAACTGATCCAAAAATGTCTGAGTTTGACGATATTTTCTCCAGATTATGTGACATTTACATCATCAATGAGGTCAATCCCAATTCTTGGAAACCACATGACAATATATTGGAATCCTTAATGGTTTTAGTTTTATTTCTGCAAAACCTCTTGCCTTTTCCAAAACCATTCCATATCCATAACAACCTCTGATCTTATATCTGTTCAGGCAGCTTAATTGCTTTTAAAAACCACTCCTAGTACTTGAGATTCAATTAAGAACACTTCTGTTCCATTATCGCACTGTTTCTCAGATGCGTTGACTCCAAGAATGAACGCTCTTCTCTCTGATTACAATGGTTCTCTGTAAATGTGCTGTAATATGTGTGTAACCTTTAACCAACCCAAAACTAACTTAAGACATATTTATAAGAAATGTAGCTTAACATTTACCTAAATATTAATATTATCACAGATCCATTGCATTACCAGTTGCCACTCTTCCACCTCCATCATCACCCTCCTCACTTGGTTCTACCTATCACCTGCCAGCCCCTGCTCATCCCTCTCCCTCCTCACTTTATAGTGGATATCTCCCCTCTACACTCTCAGTCCTGGTGCAGGATCTCTGCCCAAACCCATTGACAATCCCTCTGCCTCAATAGATGCTGCCCAATGTTTCACCAGCAGCTTGCTTTTTTTTCTCTAGAATTTTCTCAAGTATCCTTCCTAATAGTTCCCAGGATTAGTTGGAGTAAAGGCAGGAATGTGTCAGGTCCCTGTATTCACAGGGGAGCTGACAGTCCTCACCTTAACCAATCAGATTTGAAGATGGGGGAAATGAATGCAGACACCACTGAAAAGCAGGAAAAGTTAAAGGAAGTGAATCAATGTACAATCAAGTCCAGAGAGAGAAATGAAGAACAGAGAACATTGCATCATAGAACAAGCCCTTCAGTCTTTGATGTTGTGCCAACCAATATAAATCTACTCCACAACATTCTAACTCTTCCCTCCCTCACACCCATAACTCTCTATGTTTCTTACATAGAGTTTTTTTTTAATAAAATGTCTCTAATATACCAGCATCCACCACTAACCCTGACAATGCATTCCAGGCATCCACCATTCTTTGTGTAAAATACTTACCATTGACTCCTACCAAGAAGGGAACTATACACAGAATCCACCACAATTAAGAGGATATTCTGCCACAGGAAAGCTCACCTGTTAATGCGGACTGACGCAGAATGTTGAGTAACAGAACGTTGGAAAGCAAGTCTAGTCTGAACACTATGAACACATGAGTTGACTATTCACTGCTTTTCTCCACATCTGTAATGAGTAGGCTCTAGTGAGCACTCAACTGTGCTTAAAGATCTGCCCAGCTATGTGTATTTATTTTCTATTGGATGTGTAGATATAACCACTACACTCCTACCAGCCTACTGCAGGGGGCAACCATTGTACCTGCAGGTAGGCAACCTAGGAGTCTGGCCCCACCTGCCTGCTGTCAGTCACCGGCTCATTAGAGACTTGAGTCAGCTCCTTTGAGGACAGTCAGACACGTGGAGACAGCAGTCGATTGAGACCTGTTGTGTACAAGTTTAAGATAATTAAAGCCTGCTGTACAATCTGTGAACTTGGTGTCAGAATCATTCGCACAGCAGCGCTCACACTGAGCCCCTTGCTTTTTCACAACTAGTGCAGCAATGTTAGGGTTAGGGTTAGGGTTAGGGTTAGGGTTAAGGTTAGGGTTAGGGTTAGGGACAGGAGTAGGTTTTAGTACGAGTCATCCATCTGGGCAACCTCTGTACATCAATTCTGGTTATCAAATCAGGATGTGCAGCATTTAGATTTTAATCAAGGAATTCACACCACATGTGTGCTAATGGCATGACAAGTGTTTATTGCCTTTTTACACCAAGTGACTTGATCAATCAATCAATTAAAAATCAATCCCTGTGCTGCACGCATGGAGTCACACAACTACCAAACCACATAAGCAGATAATCTAAAAGCTAACCTGCTGACATAAAAACAAGAAATGATGGAAACATTCCACAGGTTTGACCGCATCTGTCGGAATGGAAACAGAGTCAATGTTTGAAGTTGATAAATTTCCATCAGAACTGAGAGAGAACTGAGAAAATAGAGATGAGGCAAAGGCTATGATTAATGAACCTTCAAATTCTTCTGTGTCATAAGGATACCTTTGGTCTCCACTCTATCTCAAAAGTAATTTTGGTTCCACTGGCCCCTTCCCTTCTCTGAAATGTAACATGCCTGATATCCAACTTTTCCAATTCTGGTGAAATGTCATTTAAGGTATATAAAGGACATGTTTATATAAAGGACAGCAGATATTTGCCCATAAAGATCATCAAAAGGACCGGACAGATTTTCAGTCAATCCAGTAATTCTCGACATAATTAAATTTCTCAGCTGCCATGGTGGGATTGTGTTTATTTCCTTTGATTGTTGGTCCAGCCTTTTTGCATTTCTAGCCCAGTAGCACATATCCCTCCTGAGTGAGTCAGCTTCATTGTCAATATTTCTTGCTGTTCCTATTGATCTGTTCAATGCAGCATCTTTTTAATTAATGATAACATTCCAGACTTTTTTAGCATTTCATTTGTTTTTTTTCACAGGACCTTGTCACACAACACAAAATCTGTTTGCTTGCTTGTCTTTATTTAAAGCTAAAACATGCTCTTTTTCTCTTGTCAGCTTTTCATGTGTCTAATAACTATATTTCAACATGAGCCAAATGTCCAAATTATGAGAATTTCAATGTTATTTCATGGGGAAACAAATATAATTATCATGTATCTATCTTTGTATTCATTTTCTTTTTAACTTAATTATGTATACTATTGTACCTGTCCAGCTGTAGCAAGTAAATTTCAGTGCATTATACAATGTGTTTGACAACAAACATCTTATCATAATATTGATCAGGAAATTAGTTGTGAATGCTCACCAAATGGAGTTTTGGAGGGAGGAACTTGGAGTATTCAGAAGCAATAATGGAAATAATAAAAAAGAACAAATCATCTGGAAACAGAAACTGATGTCAAAACCAGCTGATCAGATGTTTCTTTCTCCCATTGTTGACTACACAGATATGTGAGGTGGAAAATTTTCAAGATGACCTATGAAACCTATCAAGCACTTATTTAGTGGTTCCTAAAAGTGATTAGGGTAATGAAAGAACTAATAAATTGATTCTTTAGATTCTTAAAATATTTTCATTTTGGGGGCATGACTGCATGTCAACAAAAATGAAAAAAAAAATTCTGTTTCCAGATCTATTGTGTTTCAGCCTCAATGTCACAATGCAACTGCTAGGATTTGACATGGGGAAATAGGAACTTAATTTTAGAATGACATTAAGACAAGTGCATTTAACATTTTACTATGATGGTTCATGGCAATATTTAATGAAGGCTGTCATGTAAAAGCATGGGAAAATGTTTTGAATCTTTGAGAGCTATTTTAAGATTGTTTATAATTGTTTAATAAAAATCCAGTGGCTTCAGGTTGACCATAAGATGTAAGAACAGGATTAAACTATTCAGCCCATTGAGTCTGCTCTGCCTTTCGAATCATGGCTGGATTTTTTCCTCTCAACCCCATTCTCCAGCCTTCGCCTCATAATATTTGGCACCCTTATTAAAACCATAGAACATTGCAGCACAGAAAACAGGTTATTCTTCCTTTCTAGTCTATGCCAAACTATTATTCTGCCTAGTCCCACTGCCTGCACCCAGTTCATAGCCCTCCATACTTCTCCCATCCATGTACCTGTACAAATTGTTCTTAAATGTGAAAATTGAGACTGCATTCACCATTTCTGCTAGCAGCTCATTCCACACTCCCACCACTCTCTGAATAAAGAGGTTCCCCTTTATGTTCACTTTAAACATTTCCCCTTTCACCCTTAACCCATGTCCTCCGGTTTGTATCTCACCTACCCTCAGTGGAAAAAGCCTACTTGCATTTATTCTGTCTATACCTTTCATAATTCTGTATACCTCTATCAAATTTCCCCTCATTCATCTACGCTCCAGGGAATAAAGTTCTAACATTTTTAACCTTACCCTGTAACCCAGTTCCTGAAGTCCCATCAATATCCAAGTAAATCTTCTCTGCACTCTTTCAGTCTTATTGATATCTTTCTTGTAGTTAGGTGACCAAAACTGCACACAATTCTCCAAATTTGGCCACACGAATGTCTTATATAACTTTATCATAACATCCTAACTCCTGTCCTCAATACTTCAATTTAATCAAACAATCAAAATAATCCAAAAACTATCAACCTCTGGTTTAAATATACACACTGACTTGGCCTCCGTAGCCATCTATTTTTTTCTTCATATTTTTTCGACAAAGTCAACAATTTTGCTTGGATTTCCATCTTTGCCATCAAAATCCTGTCCTTTTTTCCTATACATTTACAATTTCTGAAACAACAGCAAACAGAAAATTCAGTATCAGTTTGAAAAATTACAACAAGCAGCAAGCCAGAAAAATCATCCAAACAGGCTGTCAAAGTGAAGCTGCCTGAATATTTATAACCAATCCACTGCCATGAAACATTCATTTTGATCTGCTACTCCTAGATGTAAATTCTAATCTGAAAATGAAGAGCTTTTTTTAATTGAGTCTGCAGTTCCCCAGAGGCAAAATGTTTCAAATAGTATGAATTCTAAATTACCTAAAAAAAATGAATCTTTTCTGCCTGATGTGCATTCTAAAAAATAAATCAAAATTGATTTTACTTCAACTATCTGGAACTTACTTTTATAAATGGTATTTACAGTTAAGTATAAAACAATAACATTTTTGAAATAATCAAATACAAGCTGGCCATTTTTGTTCAAGAAATTTGGTGCACAAATCCTACTGCAGTTCTCAATGAATAAAACTTGGAAATTCACCTGATCTCCATTTGCAGCCATCAAGCTGAGTAATGTAACCATATGGATGATTTTCACCTAAATCTTAAGGTCAAATCTTTAAATGCATTCCTGTCATATAAAATGAAAGGTGATAAAATCAAAATCCCATTTTAGAGGAAATTAAGTTGTGAACCAACACTATAATCAGCTTTCTGACAGTGTCTTTTAGATCGATTTTAGAAACATATGATTATTGTTACCTCAAAGTTTAACTTTGTTTTCAAATATGACTTGATGCAAGAACAATTCCTGTCTAACAAGCTGCGGTGATTTGTCACAATGAAATTATCAAGAGACTTTTCAGAGTTGATACTAAATTATTTTCATAATCGTGGCTTGGCTTCGCAAATGATTCAGAAAGGGGGCTGTTCACATCTGCTGCAGGCTCACAGGTGGCGGAATAGACCAATGCAGGAGAGACATGCCCGGCCACAGTGGCTGCAAGGGAAATTGGGTTTGGTGCTGCTGTGTCACAGACAGTTCTTCCTCCATCACCTTTTGTCCTTAAGGCCAGCCCTGTGTGCTTTCTCAAAGGAAGAGACAGACTAGAAAATGGAGTGTCGCCAGGCCGCGCGATTGGAGGCTAGAGCAGACCACTGGTGATGGTCTACTCCCTTAATTTATTCAGAGAGTCCTTATACCTCTTTTTCAAAACCTCTCTGTCATGGTGGCCAGTGGAGAGTTTGCCATGCAACATATTCATAGGCAGGCAATGATTCTCCATCCTGGAAAAGTGCCCTGCCCAGCGTAGCCTCATCTTCAACAGCACGGTCTCAGTAGTGGTAACCTCTGTCTGTTTGAGGACTTCAATATTGGTGATGAAGTCACTCCAGTGGACTTTGAGGATGGTGCTGAGGCAGTGCTGGGGAAAAACGCTCAAGGAGTTGTAGGTGGTGATGATAGGTGACCCACGACTTGGAGCTGTACAGAAGGGTGGTCAGTACAACAGTTCTGTACACACTGATCTTTGTGCCTTTCTTCAGATGTTTGTTGTCCCATTCTCTTTTGTACAGCCTGCAGAATGTGCTGTTTGCCTTTGCCAGTCTGTTGCCCCTGAGGTATGGACTGATCAAGAACTTCCGTCTTCTTCAAGCTGACTTCCAGTCCAAAGAGCTTGGCTGTCTTCGCAAAGCAGGATGTTACATGCTGGAAGGTTGTCTCTGTAGAGACAACAACAGTTGTCTCCTTTGTCTTAGTGTGGGACTGTAGTCACCTCAGGTTGAACAGGCTGCCGTCGGTGAGATATTGGAAGTAGAGGTATCAGATAATAGAGCTTAGAAATTCTACAATGCTGCATCAAAATTGTGAGAGGCATGTGAGATTTTTGCCGAAGTGTCTAATGAGACATAAACCTGAAACAGGTTCTGTATATATGCAATTGAGTGGACCACAGCACGTTTCATCCCAGGCTGAGGAAATATCCCCCTTACTGGGTAAGTCCAGCACATCAGTATATGTTACAGAATAATTTATAATTTAGACATACAGTACGGTAACAGGTCACTTCGGACCATGAACTTGTGCTGCCCAATTACACCCAAATAATTTACAACCCTGATACATTTCAAATGGTGGGAGGAAACCGGAGCACCCAGAGAAAATCCACACAGACATGGGAATAATGTACAAATTCCTTACAGTCTGAATTTCTGGCACTGTAAAAGTGTTGCACAAACCACTAAACCACACACGTCAAACTCTGGCCTGCGGGCCAAATTTGGCCAGCGATATAATTAAATTTGGCCCTCAAGATCATTTCAAAAATGTATTAGAGGTGGCCCGCCCTGCAGCGAGAGCCGATGCTGTTTTTTGGTCATGTCACCCCCACCATCCTCCCCCTTCATTGCACTTCCTTCCCCATTGTAACACGAGAAATTGTAACACGAGAAGTCTGTCGATGTCCTCAGCCGGCAAGCCGGTTGGAAGGCTCCCCGCACAACCAGTCACTTCTCCCACCTGTCGAGCGGTGCGGCGGATGGGCGAGCGCCTGTGATTTCCTGTCGGCGCGACGGGCATGGCAGGCTACGCACGGCCCCCGGGCAGCGCGAGACCCGCGCGACTGGCACCGGACGGCCCTTCCACAGCGCGAGCGCACTTCTCCCGGTCGCCACGGCCTTCAGCGCTTGCACCCGCGCGGACCCCAGGGACGGCTGGTTCGGCCCTGCACGTGAAGAGAGATGGTGGCTGTCCGCAAAGGCTGATCGGCAGCGCGCTGGGCCTGAGTGGGTGGGTAAGCAGGGGTGGGCAGAGGGTGTAGGTGAGGAGTAATGGGCAGGGGAAGTTATGGTGGTGCGAGGGGCAGTTAGAGGGAGGGATGAGTAGAAGGAGGGGTGGATAGGGAAGAGGTAAAAGGGGAGGGGCAGGGTGAGTAGGGGAGGGGTGATTAGAGGGGGAGAGACGGGTAGAGGGAGGAACAGGTTGAGGGGAGAGGCACTAGAGGGGCGTGTATAGGATGGGGTGGGTAGAGGCAGAGCGAGTGGAGTGAGGGGTGAGTAGAGGTTGGGTAAAGGACTGGTCAGGTAGAGGGATGGTGGGTTGAGGGTGAATAGAGGCCTAGAGCCTGAGGAGTGAGCAGGAAATGCTGAGTCCTGATGCAGGCCAAAATGGACACAGCCTGTGAATGCTGACTACATCTCCACAGGGACCAAATAGGTTTCCCTCAGGTCAAGCAAAGGGTGAACTTGAGCTACCTACTCCTGACCTGTAACATTATCCTCCTAAAGTTATATCCTAAAGTTTAACATTACATATGTTGAAAGAAGAGAAAACATGCAGATGTTGTTGAAAATTTTCAATAAATATTTAGTTCGGCCCTCGACTTAGTCCAAGTTTTTAATTTTGGCCCTCCGTGAATTTGAGTTTGACACCCCTGCACTAAACTAACTGTAATGGGTCACAATGAAGGAAAATTTCTTCACTCAGTACAATGTTTCTCAACCTTTTTCTTTTCACTCACATGCCATCAATGTAATCCCTATGCCATCGGTGCTCTGTGATTAGTAAGGGATTGCTTAAGGTGGTATGTGAGTGGGGAGGGCAAGTTGAGTATCATTGCTCTAGACCCAATTATTACTGAAATATTTTGCTTGAGAAAAATTGTCATTGACCCATTTCCTTTGGAGTTATGAAACCGTGCACATAACGAGTCAATTAGATATGATTAAAACAGTGGTTTTCAAACTTTTTCTTTCCACCCACATACCACCTTACGTAATCCCTTACTAATCACAGAGCATCTATGGCATAGGGAATACTTAAAGTGGTAGGTGAATGGAAAGAAAAAGGTAGAGAACTACTGGCTCAGTGCTTTGTGAATCATTCAAGTTCTCTACCCCAGAGTTCCGTGATTGCTGAGTCACTGAACATTGTTGTGTGAAACAGATGGCTTGTGGTGAACCGGGTGGGAAGGTGTTGAAACTAACATTTGAGCACTCATGATCTTAAAGATTGGTGATCAGGCTCAAGACAGTGTGTGGCCTACTCTCCTGCTTTATTTCTTACATGCTTATGCTTAGATATACTTTGGCCCTGAAAGTGGGCTTCAATTGGACGGCCTACATCCACGTGCAGTTTGTCAGTACAGTACTTGGTGGGTCATAATCGGTTGCTACCAATAAGAAGGTGCATCAAACAAAAAAAATGCAAGCTGAAGATTGGAACCAGGAGGAACAAGTGTATTTCCAGCAATTTCTCAGTACAACTGTAGTTGCTGTGAGCCATTGCATACTTCACCCCCACTTCCTATGCTACACTACCCTCCCAATACTTGCCACCACATTCCCACCTCCTTCCCAATGCCCTCCCTCCACTTTCACTCTTATGATCACCATCTCATTCCCTATTCCATGCATTTCCTCCACTCTTCTTCCCATCAACCTCTGGTTTACTCAATAGGTCTTCTCTGTAAATCAGCACTTTGTTCTTCACTGGAAACCCACCCACCTGTATGTCTTTTTTTCTAAAAGAGTATAGGGGCTACTGGAGATGGTGAAAAATCATTTCAAAGCAAATCTGGAAAATATTAATTTGAAGGCATAGGCTTGTGATAGGTGCTCAGTGGAGGGAGGGGAGACATGGGGAACACTGCGTATTGATTCCAGATTATGAATTGTACTGCTATTTTAGTTAATACTAAAACTAAGACACTTGCCATGTTCCTACACAGAATCTAGCTGCTATAATGTATGAAAGAGATTGAGGTTGTATAACCAAACCATTGATCTGTTTCAAGGAACAAATTCTTTCCATAAATACTCAGACCAAGGTTAGCTCTTTGGAACTAGCTGAGCTAGAACATGCAGGGATCATGGCAGATGGTGAAAACTGCATACTCTGTTCAGTTTTACATGCAGGTATGCTCTTTGTATTATTTTTGTTGTTCTCAGAGGATCAGGAATCTGTCCAAAACCAAGCTACATACAATCCAAACACTTATCATCATAAAGGAAAGCATGAACAGTTGACCAGTTGTAATGGGAAAGTGTATGCACTAGTTCAGTGACATTGTTCTGCCATTGCCTATTAATTTAAACTGATTTGATACATTTGTACTGGATATATTTAGCTGTGTTTTGGGGTGAAATAATTGCCTGGGCTCATTCTTAGGCCCTGTGTTAGAACAGTTTGTGTAGTCCACTCCTTTGTGTGTGGGCATAATTAGTTGAATAAATGGTTCCATGTGCCCACGACTTAGTTCATGATGATATGGACAGGAAACAGATTAGGGCGATGGAGCATGCTGAATGACAAGATTTTTCAGGGAACCAATGGTTAACAAGTGTTTGCACTTCAGCACATCTCAGACTTTTACACCAAATATGAATGATATGCTGAGGTCAGAAAGTAAGACATCAAATGGAATCCAGTGGTAGATCAGCATGTGCTGAATAATTGGTGTCAATCCATTACACATCCAACGCTTTGCTTTACACAGGAAGGGACCATTTGTATAGGTCAAATGCCATCTGAATGAGATCACTGACCATGCTGGGAAAAATGGAACTGCAGGCTTATGCTTTACTTATATTGCCTTATTTTTATTGATTTTACTAATATGTGTCTTTAATTAAATTTCAGCAATATTGAAACTGATAAAAATCTTTGACAGCTGGCAAACCATCTGGCTGTTCAGGTTGCAAGATTTCAGCATACACTGCCTGATGCCTTCTCGCTGTTCAGAGCCTGCTACACCTCTTCTGCCCTCCCCAAGTAGATAGGGACCAGTCCTGAATCATTCCTCTCTAGATCCTTCATCTGAATGTACCTACCAGCACAAGGCAGCCAGAGTGTAATGTGCAAAAAGAGCATCCATTTACTCCTCAAAACTGGGAAAGACAGAAGGCCAGTACCTCATTTTATCAAAGCTTAACAGTGAATCGCCACAGGAAATCAAACAAAGAAATTTGTGGCAAGAACTTTCTTTCCTTTGCAGGAAAGATTTTGTTTAAAATTTGAAAGAAAAATAGATACATTGATTTTGAGGGAAAAAAATTACCTTTTATGTTTCATCAAAGAATATTTCAGACAGTCATTTCTAAAATAATCAGAATTAATGTCCAAAAATCAAATCCATGGACTTAGCTGTTTGAAAAGTCAATATTTAACTTGAATTCATCAATTCTGCCCCACAGTATTAGCAAAGAAACAGTCAGTAAAGTATCATCTTAACAAAGCTCAAAGTGGTCTTTGAAAAATTAGACAGCTCCAATATAGATTAAAAGTGGTGGAAAGATATTTAATAGCTTAACTAGAAAAAAATACGGAAGTAAAATAAATAGGAACAGTATTAACTCATGGGTAAGACCCACACATGGGAGGATAAATGCTAATTCAGATTGGTTAGGTCAATTAACTGTATCTTGCCACACATTTACTGTAGCTATTTGAACCAAAGTACAACAGAAGAGAAATACTGGGAGAGCTGTTCACAGCTCTGATCACCATGTTGCAATAAGAATAGAAAAAAGATTTCAGATGAGAGGTCATAGCAATAATCAAATACTGGATAGACTTGACTGCTTTGCCCCAAGAAGGAAAATGTCCCCAAGAAAAGAATGGAGATTTGAGAAAGGTATTTTGGTCCATAAGAAATATTAAAATGGTACAAAAAGAAATAATTTTCTTTATGAGGAAGACCAAAACAAGACACATTAGTATAAGGACTGACAATACAACAATGAATTCAGAGTGAAGTTAGAATGTGGAACTTATTAACTAATTGAGTTATAGAGCACGGATAAAGGTCCTTCTGCCCATTGAGCCAGTGCTTTCAAGAACAGCACAAACCATCATTGACCAATTCTGTTTTATTTTTCCTCTATTCTCATTAACTTCCTCCCACCGCCCCACCCCCCCACTACATTTTACAACTCGTGTGCACACTAGGGACAATTTACAGTGGCTAATTAACCATTCTGGAAAGTGGCAGGAAACTAGGGCAGCTGGGGAAACATGGAGAATATGCAAAGAACGTGGACAGAACCCCAGGTCAGGACTCGGGTCTCTGGAGCTGTGAAGCAGCATTTTTCCAGCTGCACAACTGACTGAGTAATTAAGACAAAGAGAAGAATCCACAAATGATATATTCAAACGAGAAGGTTTGTACGCATCAAAATCAATGGATTGTATGCCAAATATATATAGTGCGAAGGATCATTCATCCTCTTTAATAGTTTAAAATTGATCTAAGCCTAAAAAAAATGACATTAAGTTGTGGCTGGTTGGAATTCACATTTTAATCAGCTAATTTATTTCCCTGCAGTTGATGCCTGACAGTGCTGTCTCAGCAAGATGAGAATGCTTTCCAGCAGTGGAATAACAGAACAATTTTGCCCAACAAATTGATGAGTTCAGTCAGTAATAGAGTAGCCCACCATATTTTGGCTCAGTTTCAGAGACCACTCCTCTCTTCTGTCATTTAAGAACTAACTGGTCAACTTTCTGGAAAATGTAATATTGATTCACTGTAATGCAGGCACACAACAAATTTAAATTATTCTATAATATTTAAGGTTATGATTTTTTTTTAATTGCAAAAGCAAAATAAATGCAATGCATGCAGAGAATCAAATACACCTGTGTATTTCAGTGTTCGGGAGATCGCAAGACAAATTCCAATTCAATTTTGAGTTGGCAGATTTCAACTGGGATACCATTGCATGTTTTCAAATTAACATGATAATCTTTTTCCCAAAGTAAAAAAAAGATTCAGCTACATTTCACTCCACTAATTGCTTTTTAATAATTACTGAGATATGTTGTTATGCAGATGGCTTTAAGGGTCAAGGGGAAGGGAAAATGGTGAGGGCAGATGTGTCACAGCATTACATCCAAAATGATTTTTTTCCAAAATTGAATAGCCCACCCTGATAAGTGAAGAACTTTAGCCACTTGAGATTACCTGAGTACAGTTGGAAGAACCGTGTCAAGTACATTTTGTCATATTAAAGTGTTGCTGACTGAATGTATTGGTAATCGAGCCATTTCTCCCAATACTGATTCTAAAGCACCATTGCAATCCAGTTTATCTTGTAAAATATTTATATTTTTTGTCCCACTTATGAACTTTATAGCCCAAAGTGTGGGAAGAAGTCTAAAGCAAGAGCAAATAGGATCCATATGACAAAGTGGGGAGAAGACATAACAGGAAACATTTTTGGAAAATATTGAAATTTTAAAGTTTCAACGTTGAAGGTAAAAGAGATTTGAGATAAAGGTAAATGAGAATGCGTTGTTTTATGTGTTATGTACTTACCAAAAACTGTTCTTGCTGGAACGGATTCCTTATTAATCCAAAAAGATACTTGAGAGAGAATGACCGTCATAATGCAGGGTATGTAGGTCTGGATCATAAAATAACCCATTTTTCTTCTCAAATGAAAGTAGACTGTCATTACCACATATTCTCCTATAACAAAGCAATATAAATAATTCTTTCATTGACTGATATGCATCAATGAATCATGAAAACCTTGCAATCCCTTTACAACATTGAATGCAAAGATATTGCCGTTAGTACTCAGAGATTAGAAAGTCTATGTGCCCTAACCTGTAATGGATTTAATAGTGCCACTAGAAACTGTTTGTCCAACAAGGTCATACTGAACCAAGCTAGAAGACTCTTCAGGCACTTCCACTGATTTGTCAGGTCCTTTTGTCCATGTGTATATCATTTCACTTTTAGGGTATGCATCTAAAATAAATAAAAGTAAAACAAACATTAAACTATAGCAGCAATGTATCCTGGTAAATAGTTATTTTCAAAATGGCCATATTTCATTTCAAAGTAATTTATCATTTTAGTTGTTGCTTAATTTGCTATAAAATTAAATCATTACTAATCTGACTATCTTATCACAGTACCATAAAGCATGCTATTTATTAACATTTTATAAACAGCTGTAAAATATTTGACCTATTTATAATAGGTATGATTCCATGCAAATCTATTTTAATATTGAAATTAATAATATTAAGCGATACTCTTCATTGCAAATGTGTTGTCAACATTGATCCACTAACATTAATTGACTTTATGCAAAACAATCTGAGTTGAGTACACTTTAAAGGAAACATTAAACATATATCATCTTTCCATGGTAGGTACTGTACAAGTAAAACTGTTAACACTATCAGTGAAAAAATAAATCCCTGCTCTAATTATGCTACGAACAAGACCAGGTTACTCACAGCTTCCAAATTTAAGTGGACAAGCATGGCCATCCATTGGGAAATCAACCAGTTTCATAGGACACTCTGCATTTATGGTAAGTCTGAAGTGAAATATAAAACTCATTTATGTAATTTTATATATGACTCATTTAATATTACTCTTTAAACTAAAATGAGAATCTCCTATTAAATTGGCAATGGCTCTAAAGATTCCTGGCTTTGCAAATAGAAGACATACCTCATAGTATACAAAATTGTGCCATTCTGCATAATTCGGAAGAGTTTGTTTGGAGCTGTCATGTTGTGGGAAATTGATTTCTTCCCGTTCCTAAAGAACGTATCAGGTGTCCAGACTTTAGTGACCATCAGGTTATTGAGACGAAGTATTTTAGTTGGACCGTCATACTTCAGCCTGTTGTCGACCCAAGTTTGGCGGAAAAACACATCCATTGTATACTCCTTGGAAGGAAATTGGGAAGAAACACAAATCGTCGATTGAACTGAAACACCTTGTTAAGTTTCAGCTTAAAGGGGGATTAAGCATTTTACAGCAGGACGCAGAAAGAACTTCTAAAATTCAAATGTATAGCAAACTCATTTTTTCATTTTGAGGTGAATGTATTTCCTTGTTGCACATACGGTTATTCCAACTTAGTTGCATGCATGTCGCTGAATGCAATGGAGTTCTCCCGTCACCTGATTTACAGTAGATCATTTTAATAAATAATCGACTCAAATCCAATCGATCACGACAAAGATTGGCGGATCGTCCACATTAAATTTTTAAGTATGCACCCAGAAATCTTACCATCTCAACATCAGACACTGGCCCAAAGCTCGTAACATAGATATCCGTTTTGACTTCTGTAACAGCTCCTGTTGAACAGGAAAACATCGCTTAACAAGAAACAGAAGTAGACGGTATCTTTTATTATCTACACCACCCTAAATCACAGTGCACGGGAAAGAGCAGGGAAAAGGGCATCTGTTTTATGCTTTCCATTGACA
Organism: Narcine bancroftii; assembly: GCF_036971445.1. NCBI lineage: Eukaryota > Metazoa > Chordata > Chondrichthyes > Torpediniformes > Narcinidae > Narcine > Narcine bancroftii. The sequence goes on along the minus strand of NC_091471.1, from coordinate 105,745,136 downwards.
TCCTACATTCTACCGGTTATCTCCATCCAGTTCACCAGCTTTTGGATTTCAGAGACCCTCGTGTGACGAGCACCCCTCGATCTGCACAACAAATGTGCGCGACTTCAACTTGTGGCACGCTTTCACGGATGGAACAAAAACAGTGTCCCAGGTCTTTAGAACGCCCGAGGTGGGCATGTCCAAGATTTCAAACGTATCCCTGCTCCCTGATGTATATATTAAAAAAAAAACCCACCAATCTGCTTTGCAAAGAACAAATACAGCAATATTGACATCTGCTCGGATTTCGATTCTCATCAACAAGTCTTTCACAGAGGATCTGTAATTCTCCCCATTTCATCTGCCTTTCTGTTGTGTCCTTCCGGGACGGCTTTGCACAATCCCACTTTCCCCTCGAGTGCGATTGGCAGCCTTCTGGATAATAATCGACTGGACAAGAAGCCACTATATTGGAATAATTTATTCCAAACATGCAAGGACAGGCTGTGGTAAATTAAACGAATGAAGTCAATAATAAATGTGACCATACCACCGAATCCAGGTCGCAGTCTGTTGTCATAACCGTCCAAGAGCCTGTCGAGGATCCGCGTAAAATTTTCTGGAAACAATTTCTCATCCTTTTTGGTCTCCCCAGAGATTTGTCCTATACTGCATAGAGAACAGATAACACCGACATGACATGATCTGGGAAGGGGTTGCCATACACCTGATGTTGATCTTTCGGACCGTGGCGCCGTACAAAGACAGCAAAAAGCAAGTACACTCGATCAACAATCCGAAATAAGGTGAAAGAATCAGTTCCCTTCCATTACTTACCACGTTGTCAAGCAGATAAAGTATAACAGAGTAGAAATGTAACTGGAGAACATCCTGATCACAGTCTGCTTGGCAGAAACCATCTTTGCATGCCATACTTTATGTCTCTTCTCGTTCCCGACCCCAATTGCCTTGTCCTGGCGAGAGATCGCAGCCGTGAAAACACACACAGACACACACTCACTCGTGATTGTGGAACGTTTCCCGTCCCTCCTGCCAACCAGCACTGAAAGCCACTTGCTCTCCAATCAGCCACTTCCCCAGATCTTTACCTTTTGGCAGCTATTCTGCGATGGGCATGCTAGAACCCAGCCAGAAATCGAATGCATCTTTTAAATATGACATTGCTCTCATGATCTCATCATAGGCGATTCCGGTCATCCTCTTCTCTCACCTGCTGCATGTCAGGGGATGGAGGTGGGTATGGATGGAGGGAAGTTGGGGGGAGGGGAGGGGGCGACACAATGCCGCTTCGATCTATGGATTTGTCATTATAGAGATGTGGTTTGAGATACACGCGGACAAAAATGGTGCCGTGGCCGTGTTCTTGCACCGGCGTGGTGCAATGCTTTTGCCGGCAGACAGGATAGATTTGCCCCGTTTCCCCACTGCTCGTGCTGAACTGATGCGTTCGCCCCTGCGCTCTGCCCCTCCAGTCTACTGCCGAAAAGGGATGTTGCCAGTGCGCAGGGACGAGCGGATCCATTCATTGCAGCCAACACCACAGAGGAAAGGAAACTGGACTATCCATCCTCCGTCAGGTCCTCTCCCCGGGGGGTTGGGGCTTAGCTTCACCAATAAAGTAGTGAGGAACCCACTTCGTGTTGATTTTGAAACTTGGACAACCCGAAGCCAGAATTTCTTAATGAAATCTCCAATGACTTCACTCTGGGTCCGCGGTGTAGAAACCAACAGGAAGCAGTAGAAAGAATACCCTACCGGCGATAAACAATTGTCACCCGTTTAATTAATTCAGACGTTGCTTACAATATGCATCTGCAGTAGTTCCTGCATTTTATGTAATGGCGAGTAAACATGATTTGTTGTATAGTTCCACAACGAGACGTGATGAAACATCAAGCCTCACAATTGGAATCAGCTCTAAAATCTATTCTCAGCTTCACACGCTGCCTCGATGTATAACTTCAAAGAGGGAATTGAGGTCCCTGAACTCTTTCGCTGTGTTCTGACACCTCGCCATCATTTCTTCCCAACGAGAAGTACATCCCGCAATGGGGATTGATCAAGGGACGGCGAATTTGGAGCTGAGCGGTGGCTCAGAGTTTACAAGTAACGCCTAGATAGTTTTGCACGTTGCCGTCGAGGAGCGGGGTGACTTCAGGGAAGTAAAAGGTTCATTAGGTTGAACCAAAGCACTGATTTGAATGTCATTGCACCTTCTGGTCCAGGCACATCACCTTCATGCAAATCTGAGCCACGCTGTCGATCCTGCCGAAGAGAATACGATGCGAGACCTTGTGATCAATTAGCATAATAGCAAGCCTGTAATCATTTGAGAGGGAGAGAAAAAATACCTTCAAGGATCTGATCGCTTGACTATTTTGCAAGGGAAGTTGTTTCCACAGCCAACAGTCCTGTTGTGGAAGCTGCGCGCATGCGCTGCGCCTTGGAATTATCCTCCTGCCTTGGACTAAGTTGCATTCCTTGAATCTTCGCTCAAAGCCCTTTCTATATTCAAAGTTAGGAATGTGGAGAGTTCAAAACAGAGGATGCTTCGGGATGTTGTCGTTCCCCGTGCTGGTGGCCATGGTTTGCTATGCCCAGAGGTGAGCTCCGATCTCTTACCATTCTTTTCTCTCTCTCTCTGATTCGCATTGGGTACGATCCTGAATGAAATCCCCATTTTTCCCCCAGAGTTAATGAGTCCAGCAACATGTCCTATGTGAAAGAAACCGTGGATAACTTGCTGAAAGGATATGACATTCGATTAAGACCAGATTTCGGAGGTAAAACGTCTCCTCTTGGTGTAGTTCCATGTATCTGTGTGCAGCTCCTATTTTCCATGAGACAATAGCTAACTAACCAAGGCTAACTGCATATACATAATAAAGAATAACTCCATCAGTGCAACATTGCTGCCTGCTGCGATATGCAACAATGTTGGGTTTTTTTTAAAGTGAGTTGGAATATTGCAAGCAAATAATGTGTTGTTTACCTCAAGGTCTTCCTGTGGACGTTGGTATGAGCATAGACATAGCCAGCATTGACATGGTCTCTGAAGTCAATATGGTGAGTGCACTCTTTAAATACCGGTTTGTGCAAGTAAACACTACATTTTAGGTTAATTTAAAGCTGCGTGTGTATCCTAGATGCGTAATCCTAATATTGTTTGCAGAACAACTTGATATTGGCAGTGCAAGTGATATGTGTAGCGCTTTCCCGCTGATTCCTTTTTTGGGGGGGTGGGGGTGGTTTAGTGGAGGTGAGTCACATGAGTTTCTTACTACAGGAACAATAGCCGTATCGATAACTGTTGCTCTTGTGTAGGTGTAACTTCCCCGCCTAAAGCTGCTTAAATTTCCAATAATGTATAACACTGCCATCTGCTGATTGTAATAATTTACTGCGTATCAATGCCGTTGACAGATTTTCCTCATAATACGCTAATCGTGCATTCGATTTCAATATGAGGGACAGTTGCTGGTCTAATTCTAATTGCCAATTGTCTGCAAGCGTCAACAGTACTGTTTGAAGTCGGTCAATCCAAGGAAGAGCTGCACATCGTGTATCCCAGTCACGAAGTGGATCTGATGCACACTGTCTGTACAATGAAACCCTACATTGACAATACCGTGGCCCAGAAACTGAACCCTTGTGTGTAGGTTTAAGTGTGCAGATCGTCTCTGAAAATACTTTAACCTGAGGGACATCACAATAGAATTATTTGGGGGATGACATCACACCCATGGTAAAGTTAGCCCAGATACCTCTGTGCATCATCCACCCTGGCACGGCTGACATCTGCCCTGTATCAGTGGTACACCAAATGAAGTCAAAGTTGTGTGGTGCATCTGCTGTCAGCAAAAATTGGAGCTCTTGGGTGCAACCAGTGTGACCTTTCCTGTTCACTCACAAAAAAAAACTAGGGGCAGGGATCAGTAAGTAAATGGCAATTAAGGAGTCCACGCTGCCGGTGGTGCCTTGCACACAGCATTCACTGGACTCAGGTTTCAAGGGTCAGTTCACTGATGGCAGCCTAATTGTTCACAATAATTCTGGCCTTCTGATTAGCCCTCACCTCTGGAAGCATGAGATCTCGCTAGACTCTCAAATAGAGAGGTTGGGAATGGCAGGGATGTGCAGGCATGCAGGAGAGCACTGTGACAACCATACCTTATGTTTTCCCTCAACTCCACGGCAGCCTTTTCTACGGTGGAATGGTGAATGCCTTGCAAAGAATTCCATAGATTTTGACACGTCTCCCAGTGGTCAATATAGAATGTGGTCCCTAAATGGAACGATATCTCACTTCAGTGCATAATCTGTGGGCAAAATACCTTGGTATTTTTCTCAAATTGTTTCTCAAATTTGCCTGGAATATCCAAATTTGCACCAATGCTCACCTCCTTACTTATTTATTGAACTCATCGAGGGCAAAGTCTAATATCTAGCCAATTCCACTTGTAACAATTGGCTACTTCTTGAGAAACCAGAGAAAAGTATCCATGGTCTGGAGCTCTGATTGAACACAAAGTGAAAGAAAGTGAACTGATTGTTCAAATCTGACTTGGATTTTAAAAGAAATGGAAGAAGTTATGGATAGTTATTGTTATTTTGTGTATTTGTGTGTGTGTGGGGGGGGGGCTGAATGTGGTGGTGTGAGGTGTGAAGGGACAATGTGATCATAGGCAGTGGAAGAGCAGGACATCTCAGATCTGTGGGAAGAATTTGGGTAGGAAACAAAAGCTCGATTCTTCATCACATACACATTGTGGCTGAAAGTAGTTTATAACTTAGAATAAGGAAGGAGGAGAAGTTCTGGCAAACAAAGGTATACAATTGCTACATTTATAAGTAATTTGTGCAGATACTTGGGTAGGAACGGCATAGATGCACACAGCTCTAATGAGGGGAAAATGGATTTGAGTAAATAGACATCATGGTCATGGGCTCATTTTGGTGCTATTTGATTAGATGATCAGTAAATGAAGGCAAGAAAGACTACACTTGAGACAAAAGCTGGAGATAGATGAAGAAAGGGAAATTTTCTAACAGGCACCTTGATTTTCTTTGCATTTTATTTCGGACTGTGAATGTTAAGTATGAGACATACAAGGTTTTTTTTGTAAACATGATAAGATGCTGAGAAAAAAAAATAAAAACAGAAAATGCTGGATGGCAAGTTAACATTTCCCCTTGAAGACCTTGCTGCTACCTGCTGAATGTGTCCAGTATTTCTTGTTTTCATTTCAGACTTACAGCAAAAGCAATTTTATGGTTTCCCATTACTATTTAGTGGCACAGGTCCACAGATTTATTGCAAATAAATGTATTTCAATGTCTTTTCTAAATCAAGAGGAGTGTTGTTTTATTCATGCAAAACAACAGAAATATTTGTTAGGTGAGTTTATTTTGTTGTATACAGGTTTCCCCCACTATCTGAAACCTTATGAGACCTTTCATAAGCCGAAATGGCGTAAAGAAGCAATTACCATTAATTTAAATGGGAAATTTCTTAGAGCGTTCCCAGACTCAAAAAATAACCATTACTGGATGTTGACTAAAAGAGACCACTTTGCTACTAGCAGAGCCATTAGTAACTTCATCAGCTTTCAAGATTCTTTCTCTCTGTATATAAATAGTGCGAATGTTGGATGCAAGCAATTTCCACGCACGCACAATGTCTTTATTTCATTCATCATGATCAAAATGCTTAATTACATCCACTTTTACACTGTGTAGCATCCTTACGTCCTCTCTTAGGCTTTTCTGATACCATTGGAGACATCTTACCAACAGATGCACAAAATAAATTGAGATAAAGGTGCTCACAGACTCAGTTGAAAGCTATGGAGGCTTGTTGCTGAGATGCTGAGTGTAGTTCCCGGGGAAGGAGCTTGGCAGCATTGCTCTTGCTGCTCAGAGTGTGCGCTGCCTCTATAATAGCTCACTGCAAAACAAATGCTGAACACTATTTTTGCTTTTTTGTTTTTTTGTAAAAGCGAAAATCCTCTTCAGATTTCTTTTGGTTAATGAAAACAGGTACTAATGTAGGTCTTTCGGAAAAACAAAGTGGCATAAAGTGAATTTTTTTTTAAATCAGGGATATACACACACACACACACATGAATATTTGCCAATTTTTAACCATACTTTACATTTTTAATCTATAATGACTTATGTTTCATTATCATATAGACTCGTGTAATAGTCCAGTTCCAATTTTTCAGATCATTTTGGTGTGGGGGGGGGGTGTCGATTTATACACGGATATTACTTTTGACTGTGCCAAATACCTGTGTCATTCAAGCCGTCAGGAGCTCGGATGGCTGGGACCAGGTGGTAAGTCCGTGTTCGGGGCATCGGGAGCTCAGATGGATGTGCAGCCGAGGAGAGGATCCATGGTCAGGCATTGGGAGCTCTGGTGTGTGGGAGGCCAAGGCCAAAATAGAAGGGTTGACTTTTACATGAGGCAAATGAAAAATATGCAATTTTGGAGCCAAAAAAAGGGTGGGGGACAATTTTTACACAGGATCGATTTCAGATTTATTGTCCAAGTACATACATGATATCACATACAACCCTGATATTCCTTTTTCCTTTGGGTGCAGCAGAATTACCACTAATGGTATTGCAAAAAACACTACACAGTATAAAATTGTTTCATCTGTCTCCTTTCCTCCAGCTCTCCACCCCCTTCTCTCTCTATTCAGAGAGTTATCCCCCCCTCCCTCTGTTTTATAATGACCTATTCACCTATTGCCTGCTGGCTGGCGCTCCTCCTTCTGACTCTCCCCCAACTATTTTATTCAGGATCCTGCCTACATTTTACTCAGACCTTGATAAAGATCTCAGGCATGAAATATTGGTCATGTGTCTCTATCTTTGCTATATAAAGTATGCTGTGTGACCTGCTGAGTTTCTCCAACTTTGTGTTTCTACTTTTATTTCGAAATTTTAAAACATTAATTGAATGGCATTAAGACTCGAGATTCATAAGAACAAATCTAAATAATAATTTTGTGCCACTTATATGCCTAAGGTGTTATTTTAAGTCTGTGATAGCCTTTAGTTCTCATATTTTAGGAACCTATATTTTATCCTACAAAATCATGCTTGGCCAGCTTTGCTCAATGTTGCTCTTAAGCTGTTGTGTTACTTAGAAATAGAATCAAACATGATGATAGGGTAAGGAAAAATATAATTGTAAAGTTTCCCCACCTGAAATCTTGGTTGCCATAATATTGGATGAAACTTGCAGTATTTTTACATAAAATTTGCAATTAAACTTATTCTTCATAATTCAAGCAGTTTAGGAAATAATTGGTTTGTGAGAAAGAGTCTTGAATTCAGCTCATACTCAAAAATTAATCTCAGAAAACAAAAAAAAATGCATTTTAGAACATGTTTCGAGCAAGAACAATTTTAGAGAAGCCAGAAAAAAAAAGAGCAACTCTAACAAAGAACTTTAGCCCCTTTTGCATTGGCAGCCTTGTCCCAGGAATTAACAGGGAAGTAACTGGGATAGGGTCCAGTGGAAAAAGAAAACAACCGGCATACTGGCATCAAATCATACAGGGGATTGGTGGCCTCGACCCCTACTCCTGTTCCTGGTGTCAGCTGACATTTAAACCAGTGGATAAAGGACTGCAGAAAGTCACCTGTTTCCATTTGAAGGTGGAATACTCCCATCCCTGGGGATGAGTTGTGTTCAGTGGAAAAAGTGGTCAGTGTCCCGGTTAAAGGTGGTCCTATCCCCAGACACTGCACGGCAATTAACTGGGATGCCAGTGGAAAAAGTGCTTTTGAGAATACATTTCCCTTATGTCCTTTTCTTATGGTCTGTGCATAAGACTGGTGGTGAAATTGGCAATTAATTTGATAAGGAGAGTAAATTCCCTTGTCCTGTTGATGACCTTGCATACTTTAAAAATTGCAACTGAAACTTTCCATATTTCATGTTTCACTCTGTGTAGTTCTATCTTTAGTGTTGAACTTATTGGTTTAAAGATTTCCATTCTTTGTGAATAAATGTCGAGTTAAATCTAAACTTTGCATGTTAGAAAAAGCAACATTGAAAAAAATTGCAATTTTGATCACAAGTTAAGTCCTTTCACTTGAAAGAATTCATGGAATTTGCCATATGCACCAATATTTGTCTTAAATATGAAGTATATTTGCTGCCAATTCTGATATTCCTGGGTTTACAAACATTTGATGTACAATTATTTTTGCTGTAACTCATTGACACATTCAGGGTATGTGTCTTTGATTTACGTAATGTTGCAGCTTGAAACATTATTTAAGGAATGCACATTTTTGTAAATTGTGGAAAGGTAGAATGCAAATACTATTTTGCAGCCACCAAACAAACACTTGTTAAAGCTGCTGAGCTTCTAATATTGTGCAGCCACTTTAGTCCCTTTCACTCTTACACCTTGTCCTAGGAATTATTGGCCAATTGACTGGTTAAGGGTCAAGGTTAAAGCAAAATCATCTGAACACCTGCGTGAAATTATGTCATTTCACACCAGGGATAGACCTGCTCGACCCCTACAATCCCCGGTGTCTCCTGACGCTAACTTGCCAAATAGCCTAGTGTGAAAGTGAGAATTGCATTCTAGGTCAGAAAAAATGCACATTTTTGCGTGAGTGCACGAACATGAAGGAAAGAAAAGATTAAAACGAAGGTATAAATTTTGCCATGGGAAAGTCACAGCAGGAGAGAGAGAAAGGAAAGTGCTGGCAATAAATAACAATAGCTGTACAGAATTCTGGAAGGGCAGGTTCGCCATCGCTTTTTCCCACGAGATGCAAGTGTAAAATGGACTTCTGATTGAAACATTTCTGTCCTTTCCAAATGGGTGGTTCAGACCTTAAAGTCTATCATGGCATTGCATTCAGAACAGAATTCATTCAAAATCTACTTCTGATCAATGGTGTAATTATTCCTGGAGTTTATTCAAAAACATTGAAACAAAAGGATCCATTTGTCATCTTATATCCTTCATACCATTTCAGGTTGTTGACTTTACAGTGATTACAATAGTGTTTGTAAACAGACCCCAATTTTCACATCTTATTTCATCATCATTTCTTTTCCCAAATACCAGTTTGCAAACAAGGCATAAATTGTGATGGACAAAATGCGTCACCTCCACTACCTTTCACATGTATCTTAACGACACCGCTTTCCACTCCGACGAGTATTTCATTCCTTTCTCTCAAATAAAATGCACGACCACTTTGTCAATACTTGCACGTAAATAATTGTTTTGAAGGGATATAATGAGAAAGATTGTATGGATAGGAGTTATTGATTTCTTTAGCTTTGGCTAAAGGATATAAAGGATAATTTAAAATGACATTGATATCAGAAAAAGGCACTTAAATCCCATTAGTCTAAGATTGTTTTACTTGACATCTCCCCATCTCTACATCATTGCCACTCTTTATTTTTCCCCATGTATTTATCTAATTGCTTCTTAAATGCATCAATATACTAGCATATCAAAGAACTAAAGAGAGAATATTTAATCCATTTACCTTTACTTCCTCATTAGATTACGGAATTATTCCCAGAACCGCTCTACAGATGTGTCAGTAATAAAACCTGCTCCTAATGACGCTGCTGAACTTTGAGGTTTCCTTCAACCTTCAATGAAGATATAGTATATATTTTGTTTTGTATATTTCATCCACTTTGCAATAAGCCTTGCTAAAATTGTGTGTTCTTCTTTCTTCCGATACCCTTTGGAAATTCTACCATGTGTTCCAATCGAAAACATCCCTCTGAATTATAACACAATCTAAGGACATGGTCATGATATCTCAGATTCACAAAACAATTGCTACATTGCCTTTAGTTTCCCTGAAATCTACAACTATTCCAAGATTTTTAAAGAACCACACTTGAAATTTTCTTTTCTTTTTTCCTGTTACCCATTCTGACCACCTTGTCCCAAAGCAAACATAGATATAGTATTACATTGGAGTTGCAATGAACCTAAGTCAAAGGAGTTGAGTAATTAGGAAAAAAATGTTGGTTCAGCAGGTCACATACTTGATCTCAATAATAGTCTCAGTAAACTCCTCATACCTTGAAGAAAGGCTCAGGCCCAGTTATATATCTTTGCCTCTTCTAGACACTGTGAAGCTGCTGAGTTTCTCCAGCACATCTGTGCCTTTACTACAATTACAATGTCTACAGACTTTTGTGTTTCGGCCAAACACTTTCTTCCTACTTGTTTTTTTGTTACAGAATTTCTTGCTCATCTACACCCTTAAGCTCTCATGTTAACAGCAAAACTATATTATCAGTGCAATGCAAATTATCTACTACGATGAATGTTCAAATATTTAAAATAATTGAATAGCATAAAAGCTGACAAGTGGTGTAAAATTCACTCATGCAATTGGCCAGAAATCAACAGAAAATCACGTCATTTCAGAGTTGAAATTATTGAAATGGTTTCAAAGTTCTCATGATTTTAAAGATAGTCTTAATTGTTGGATGCTTAAATATTTAAAATAATCAAATAATCTTCCCTTTTCTTGTCTTTACCCATTGAAAATTTTTAAATATGCAAATGTATAGTTACATTTCAAATATACTGATTGCTTTTTCACCACTGCACTTTTCATTGGAAACAGCAAATAGCGTATTTCAAAACAGATAAGGTTTTCTAATTAATAGTAATTCATCCAATTTCATAGAAGCGTGTAATCAGAAACAACCCTAGGTAATGCAACAGCTGTTGTCATTCTATATTGTATTTGTTAAAATAATTAAGTTGAATAACATCTTTAAGAGATGTAATTAGTTGGGATTCTTCACTGCATGTTTCAGAAGATTTGTTTAATTAGTTGCTATAAAAATGCTCTCAGTAGCACACAGTAAATATTTTGTCATCATTTTCTGAATTCATGGATGTTGTTGAAGGAATGCTGGGGATATCCAAATTTCCTCAGTCTCCTGAGGAAGTAAAGGCATTGCTGCACCTTTTGGCCATCATGGCGACGTAGTTGGTCCAGGACAGGTGTTGGAGCTCTTTACTCCAAGGAGCTTAGAACAGTTCATTATCTCTGCCATTTTTCAGCATACCTAATGTGGTCTGATCAACCCAAAACAGTCAAATAGAAGATTTTAAATCTGACCTAAAAATAATGGCATGGCTTGTCATCCAATTTGGAAGGATAATTAAAACTATTCTGAGAACCCATTGAAGTTATTTCTTTTGATTAAATGCATTCACATGTCCCTTTTCTGATAGCTTACAACCTTTTTTTCGTCAAATTTTGTGTGCAGTTACAGTCCAGTCAAACTTTGAGCAGGATGTAGTGTTAACTATTGTCTTAAATGTTACCTTTAACCTTTAAGCTTTTAGCAATAAAGAAGCTTTTTTTCCTTTTCTTCAGCTAGTCAGAGCTAACATTAGAAGTGTAGCATTTATTGGTTATTTCCATAGTTATTCAGTACTAGAGATTTTGCCTGCTAAACTGCAGGCCTAGGTGAAATGTAGAATTTGGATATAGAATTAAGATTAGTGTGTTTAGTTGATGGCTTGTTTCCAAATTATTACATACCTCCATGTGCTTGACTTCCTTCTATCTATGTGAGACAGTGGATATGCAGCCTTCAACTTTGAAAGAATTGAAAAGACAGCTCTGAAAAGACACACCCTTTCATTTTTAAAATACAATGTAATATTAAGTACCTAGGCTTTCATGTTAAGAAGTGGAGCCAAATGTTTGATGCTGACAAATGATGTTGAGGAAGCATCAGTGAATAGGATGTCTAATCAAATGCTGTGGTGATCACATCCAAAGGGCAGGATTCTGGATTTAGGGACCCCAGGCAGAGGAGTTTTCAGTGTCTTCTGAACATGACTTGTGTGTGGATATTGTAATGGATAAATATTGGGAGGAATTTGGTAAGATTAGAGTGGGTTACATACATACACACATTTTGAAGCAGATCTTATTTGAAATACTAAGAATTCATATTTAGTAACATTGCAGAAACTTTAGAGAATGATATGCACATTTCATAAGTAGGTACTAATTGAAATGATGTCATGAAATGAATAGACCATTGTTTGGAATTGGAGACAGGCAGTTGGCAGTTAGAGAGAGAGAGAGAAGACAAGCTCAACAAGCTCTCTCAGCCAGTGAGTGTGACACTGAAAGCAGCTGAACAGTGCAAGCCAGGAGAAGCTGGTTGGAAACAGAAAGCTCAAGAGTGGCGGATGGCTGAAAGTGCTATCTGTCTGATATTTCTCTTGGAACAAGAGGAACAGAAATGAACTCTGTGGTAGCCTGAAAGAAAGAGATTACCATCTGGAGAACCCTTATGGGACAAGTTTCGTCAGCGAGACATTGAGGTGTACCTCAGTTGTGGACATCCTGGAGCAACAAATATCTCTCTGCAAACCTCCAAAGAACCTTTCTGAGCGGTAAATATTTACCTTTCAAGCACTAAAGCCTGGTGAACTTTATACATGTTAAATTCTTATAAGAATTGCCTACTTGGAAGAATGAGAAGCGAGATTGAACTGTGAACTAAAGAACTTAAATTTACACACACATTACATACACATGCACTTAGAATTCGAAGGGGATTAAGGTTAGTTAATTTAATAGAGATAAGTTAAAGTTTGATTCTGTTTTCATGTTTAAAGATAATTAATAACAAATTTTGTTTAAGTAACTACTTGTCTTGGTGAATGTCTATTGCTGCTGGGTTTTGGGGTCCTTTGGGCTCGTAACAATATTGACTGAGGGTAATATGAATTTTCTCAAGGTGAAATAGTCTCCAGACAATCGGTCTTGAGATACATGCATGATGAATAGTTTCCAATGCAAATGAAAATCACGAGAAATTAAAAGTAGTCAGCTATTCTGCTTGCATGATGACACAAAGTAAGATCAGCCTACTATTGTATGTGAAGAATAACTTTTCAATCAAATTATTAAAAATGTTAGTATTTCTATATTTTGTAGTAAACCTTTTTATATTATGACATACAGAGGAGATTTTTAAAATTATTGGCAGGGCAGGAAAGTTTTAGCTTTGAGAAAAGATAGAAGAGGTTTCTTAATGGAACAGAGGAGGCTGAAATGAGATTTCATTGAGATGTATAAAGTATGACAAACTTAGAAAGAAGAGATAGAATGGACCCATTTCTCAAAGGCGGAGTTAGAAAACAAGGGCTGTAGGTTTGATATAGTTCAGAGTTCAAAGTTCATATTTATTGTCAAGAGTACAAAAATGACATCACATACAACCCTTAGAGAGATGTATGAGCATGGTACGTCTCAGGGGGTAACTCTGAAAGGGTGTAACAGGCAGAGAACCCTCAATAGATTTGAAGAATAGGGAAGTGGTCCTGAGACACATGATTATCCCTATGAGCTATGTGGTTTCCTCTTGTTTCTTTTTACTATAATTTTTGCTCTAGGCTGATAACAAAAATATTCTCGTTTGCAAAACTCAGGAGATAAATTGGTTGATCAGCATCCAGAAAATGGCAAGTCTGAAACTAACAAGCTTCCCAGTCATTTTAAGCACCGAACCCCTTTCTACATTGTTCCAATGCTAGCCTCACTTGCTTTCTCTTTATTATATTTTGCTTCAATAGACATTAAGTATCAATTCAACTGAAGTGTTCTAATGTGAAGGGTTCTAATGCCATCATCAACTGCTGGGAGCCCTGCCAAAATGGCCAGCAAGATTATTGCCTTTGGGCAGGAACTCACGAAGATAAGTTGGATTTTTGTTTCATCTGCTATGTTAATGAAGATGTCGATATGGCTTCAAAGCAGCTCCATTACTGTGTTTTATATAGGACTGTGAAGCAGACATGGTGGCATTCAAAAAAAAACAAAGGAGCTGGAAGTGAATTGTCTGCACAGCCATTACACTTGCAGTTTTGCCATGCAGGCAGAGCTGCCTGATGACTAATAGGCAACTGACAATGAAAGGTTCTGGTTCAACAAGAGAGAGGGTATTGAGCAGAGTTATTGATGAGTAGCTGTTCCCTTGGGGCAATGGCGTGTAACATGCAGCCTGTGGGCCTCACCTGCTCCCCCCAGATTTTAATTTCTAGCTGCCCAAGAGCTTCTGAAAGGAGTAAACACGTTGTCTTACAAGGTCAGTTTGCCTTCATTCCATGTGGACATCAACCTTTTAACACTGAAAATTAATTACCTAAGATTTAATGTCCTCGTTATGGAATTTGACAGCTCTCTATAACATAGATGTAGAACACATCCTACCATTAATTAAAGCCATCAGTCACCAGCTTGCATCCAACACATCAAGAGCATTAATTGGAAGCACTCAGACCACTGAAATCATTGAACTGTGTATTTCTCAAAGATCCTGAGTGATGCTCACAGCTTGTTCCTCATCCCTAAATGGTTGACTAAAATGGCCATGAATAGATTAGTTGCTATTAACCTCATTTGTCACTGAAGCGACACTGGCACATTGGAGAGGAAGCCAGCCCATAGCTTGTTGCAGCCACTTTTGGAATGACTCAGGTGAAGGGCAGCATAATGGCGAAGATGCTTGAGCTGGTGCTTCACAGGTCCTGTGATTAGACATTCTCCCAATGACTTTGTGGGTTACCTACTTTTAATTTCAAGTTCGTGTTCATTATCATTTGATTGTACAAGTACAAACCGACAAAGCAATGTTTTCTACAGCAAAACCACATACAGACATAATACACATACAGTAACAATATGTAAAAAAAAATACAATAAATAAATAAATATTGTTTAATAGATAGTAGAGTAGCGGAGGGTTTGTATGAGCAAAGTTCATTCAGTTGTTCAGCAGTCACTCTCTGTGGAAGAAGCTGTTTCTCATCCTGGTGGTTCTGGCTCTGACACTGCTGTAGCTCTTTCCCAATGGGAGTAGCTGAAAGATGCCATGTGCAGTGTGGTAGGAGTCCTGAATGATTTTGTGCACAATCTTCTTCAAACAATGATCCTGGGGGACCCCATTGATCATCTCTGCTCTTCTTATTGTCCTGTAGATTGACTTCCGATTTATTTCTCGACAGCAATTGTATCACATTGTGATGCAGCCAGCCAGGGTGTTCTCGATTGAGTTCAGTAGAAAGTTGACAGGATGGTGTCTGGTAGCCTTGCCAGTCTACGTGTTCTCAGGAAGACAAGTAAGAAGATGTGGTGTGACCAGGATAAGTTACTTTTTAAGTGGACTCCAAGATACTTGGTGCTCTCTACTCTCTCCACTACTGATTTATTAATGTGTAGAGGAAGGTGATCATTCCTGGTCCACCTGAAGTCCACAAAAATGTCCTTTGACTTCTTCACGTTGAGACTCAAGTTGTTATTCTTGCGCCATATCACAAGATTTTCCACCCCTTCTCTGCAGTGTGACTTATTGTTTTAGCTGATGAGGCCCAACTACAGTTGTGTCACCTGAAAACTTGCTGACTCTGTTAGATCAGGTGTTGCAGTCACGTGTCAGCAGCATGAACAGGTGTGGGCCCCTGAGCTGCACCAGTACTCAACTGGATAGTGCTCAATATTCTGCTGTTGATCTGGTCAGACTGTGGTCTTTCTGTTAGGAAGTCCAGAATCCTTTTACTGCCACCATTACTGTGAGTCATAAAAAGAACAGGGACCCACTGAAATGCTCCTCATTTTGACCCATTTCGTTACTAAACTCAGATTACAAATTGATTTCTAAGGCCCTGGCTAACAGCTTGGCCAATACTTGTCAAAATTAATAAATCCAGATCAGAGTGGCTTTATTTTGAAATGCTGATCAGCCAACAATCTATGTAGGCTCTTTAATATTTTCCACAATGCAAAGTCTAAGACTGAACCAAGTGTCGCTGTGGCTTTGGATGTTGAGAAAGCATTTGACAGGCTGGAATGGCCATATTTATTTAGCATCTTGGCCAAGCTCAGATTTGAGCAACTGTTCATTAATTAGGTTAAAACTCTTAATTATTGATCCAAAGCTAGAGTTGCCACTCATGGACAGATCTCAGCAGCTTTTCCTTTGAGCTGACAGGAGTGCCCCTTGTCTCCGGGTCATTTTGCCTTGGTTATCGAGCCCTTGGCAAAGGAAATTAGACAGGACCCAGAGATAAAGAGTTTCATGGTGATCAGACAAGCCACAAAATTAATTTTTATGGCATACAGTGTAATCCTATTGTGACAGAGTATTTAGAGGTGGTTTTGGAGGAATTGTTAGAGCAGCTTGCACACACACATTTTAAAACAGAATATTTGCAGGACTTTTTCAGAATGCACTTTGCAAGAGGCAACAAAGTATGAACAGCAGCTTGCCTGAAGAGTGCATGTGATCTTTGCAGGCAGAGGAGAAGAGTTTTGCTCTCATAGATGGAGGGTGTGAAACAGAGGAGAGATACAGGAATCCGTTCCAGAGGGACAAGCTGACAAACTTTGGAAGGCTGCCTGGTCAAAGGAGAAAACTGGTGGTGTGAAAGGCGACTTGAAAGAAAGAGGATCATCTGAAGGTCCCTGAAGGTGGCAAGTTTCATCAGCCAGTTGCGGATGTCCTGGAAAAATAATCTCTCACTGAAAACCAGTAAGAACCCTCCTGAGTGGTAACCATTTGCCTGTTAAGCACCAAAGCCTGGTGAACTTTGTTAATGCTAACTTCTGTGCACAGTACAAGAATTGCCTGCAACCAGTGAGATTGGTCTGTGATCCAAAGAGCTTTTCTAATCTTAAATATACATTACACACACCTGCACTTAATATTAGAGGGGGATTTAAGTAGGTTAGGTAGGTTAAGTAATAAGTTAAAGTTTAATTCTGTTTTCTTGTTCAATTATAATTAAAAATTACTTTTGTTTAAGTAACCCTGTGTTGTGGTGAATATCTATTGCTGCCGGTTTTTGGGGTCCGTAACATTTTATGGGGACTCGTCGTTTAGGATTTGAACATTGCAGTCTTATGATTTATTAGTTGATTGGGTTTTTTGTTTGCAAGCTATTGTGTCTGGAATTTTTGCAAGCTAACTTAAAGTGTGTGCCTGGAATAACAGCAGCAATGGATGTGGATACATTTTTGTTACAACCATCACCTGCAGAGCTGCAGAGCATGAGAAAAGAGGAACTGATGGCTATTTCTAAGGCATTGAAAATTGCTGAAGTTAGATATTGGATGAGAAAAGTACAAATACAGAGGATTATAGTGAAATATTATATAAGTGAAGGAAAATTTGTTGAGGAAGACTTAGAACATTTTCCAGAGAATAGATCTTTTGAATTGCAATTGGAATTTGAGAAATTGAGGGTGCAAGAAGAAAGAGAAAAAAGGATATATGAAGCAGAGGAAGCTGAAAAGGACGGACAGTTTCAATTAGAGAAGTTAAGAATGGAGATAGAGAAAAGTAAGAGAACTGAGGCTGTAACTCCTGGGGAGAGGTTTTTGGCTCGTAGAGAGGTAAATCTAGTGAAAGCTTGGGAGTTGGTTCCAATTTAGGAGTTTGGTGAAAAAACTGAATCGATCTCGCTCTGAAGAAATCTGTGTGTTTTGACCGGTGGTGTGCCTCAAAAGGAATAAACAATGATTTTGACAGATTGAGAGAATTAATATTAATAGAGGAAATTAAAAGGTGTGTCCCAGAGGAGATTAAATTATACCTGGATGAGAGAGACGTGGGGACGTGGCAACAGGCGGCTAGATTAGCAGACAAATTTGCTCTGATTCACAAAAGTACATTCCAGAAGAATAGACATTTTCAGAGAGCTAATGTGGACCAGATTAATAAACCTGTTCATAAGGTTAATATGGAGCAGGATAGTAAGCCTGGAATAAAGTCTGGAGAAAATGTTAAAAGATGAAGGAAAGTTAGGAAAGGACAGAACTTCTGCATTTGTATAAGAAACCTGGTCATGTGATTGCAAATTGTCTAGTCTTGAAAAATAAAAGAGAAAAACTGGTTTTTACCAGAAGCATGTATTGAAATAGTGGAATTTAAGGAGAGCAGAGGTGCCAAACCTGGTAAGGAGGTCATGGCTGTTTTCAAGCCTTTTGTGTCAGAGGGCTTTGTTTCAATAAAGGAGGGAGAACCACAGGTTCCAATTAAAATTCTTAGAGATACTGGAGCTGCTCAGTCATTGTTGTTAGAAAGTGTTTTAACTGTAGATCAAAGGACTGACACAGGGGAGACAACTTTGATTAAAGGTGTTGGAGGTGAGGTAGAGTCAATATCGCTTCACAAGGTACTGCTGAATTCAGAATTAGTCAGAGGACCTGTTGTAGTAGGAGTCATTCCAAAGTTACTCATCAGGGTGTCTCGTTTTCGTTGGGGAATGATTTGGCAGAGGATAAAGTTGAGTCAGTTTTAAGACTGACAAATCGGCCTAGTAAGGATGTGGTTAGAGAGGATGGTGAGATATATCCTGCATGTGCGGTAACTAGGTCTGTGACTAAGAAAATGATTACAGTTGAAGAAAATCCAGTTGATAGAGATTTGCCCAGTACTTCTGAAATAGTCTTGAAAGAACAGGGTCATTGTGAGAGTGAGGATTTCTCTTGGTCAAGGAAAGAGTAAATTCAACAACAGAAAATAGATGTAGATCTTGTTGACTTAAGGAAGAAAGCAGTAAGTGAACAGGAGAGTAAAGAAAAGGCTTGTGGATATTATTTAGAAGGTGAAGTGTTGATGAGAAAATGGAGACCTCTTGATATTCCTGCTAACGAAGAGCGGGGAGTGATTCATCAGGTGGTTGTTCCTAAAAATTTTGGAAGGAAATATTAGATCTAGCCCACAGTACACCTGTGGGTGGTCATCTTGGTGTAAAGAAAACCATGTATAAGATTTTGAAACAATTTTTCTGACCTGTTTTGAGGAAGGATGTTTGTAAATTGGCGCTGGACATGTCATATTTGTCAGGTTGTGGGGAAACCTAACCAGGGTCCTCCAGTGGCTCCATTACAACCTATTCCTGTTGTTGGGAAACCTTTCACTAGGGTTATTGTAGATTGTGTAGGTCCCCTGCTGAAAACTAAGTCTGGTAACCAGTACATATTAACAATTATGTGTGCAGTGTTGAGATTTCCAGAGGCTATACTACTGAGAAATATTAAAGCCAAAACGGTGGTGAAAGCTCTGGAAAGATTTTTCACAGTGTTCGGACTACCGAAAGAGATCCAGAGTGATCAAGGATCTAACTTTATGTCTGGGTTGTTTCAACAGTTAGTCTATGAGTTGGGAATAAAAACAGATCGCTTCATCTGTGTAGCATCCTGAAACTCAGGGAGCTTTGGAAAGATTTCATTCTACTCTTAAAAATATGATGAGAGTTTACTGTATGAAAAATGGAAAAGATTGGGATGAAGGTATTCACTTATTGTTGTTTGCAGCCAGGGAGGGTGTGCAGGAGTCATTAGATTTCAGCCCCATTGAAATTGTGTTTTGACATCAAGTTAGTGGACCTTTAATGTTGATAAAAGAACAGTGGATTAGTGAGGATGTGCAGTTGAATTTCCTAGATTATGTTTCTAAATTTAAGGATAGGGTACATAAAGTCTGGACTTTGGCTCAAGAGAATTTAGAAACGGCTCAGGGTAAAATTGAGCGTTTATTTGACAGGAAAGCTCAGATGAGAAATTTTAAGACAGGAAGAAAAGTTTTGATTTTGTTTCCAACACATGACAAATCTTTGAAAGCTAGATTTTCTGGACCATACACAATTAAATCAAAACTGAATGATGTTAACTATGTTGTTAACACTCCAGATAGAAGGTATAAAACTCAAGTTTATCACATAAATATGTTTGAACCTTATTACAAGAATAAGGGTAGTGGAGAACAATCTGTATCAGAGATGTTGGCTGTTGACAGAGAGAAGGAAGTGGTGGATTATAAGATTATGGAAACAGAATCTTGTGAGGGTAATCTTAAAGAAACCATGGTTCCTGTGCACCTGTCTAACTCCACAATTTTGGGAAATTTGGAAGAAAAGTTAGGCCATCTTAAGTTACAAGAGCAGATGCAGTTGAAAGAATTACTTATAAAATACACAAATTTGTTCCCTAATGTTCCAAAAAGGATATCAGTGATTTACCATGATGTAAACGTTGGAGAAGCAGATCCCATAAAACAGCACCCATATAGAATAAACATTCAAAAGAGTAAAATCATGGATCAGGAGGTGGAATATATGTTGAGGAATGACATTATTAGACCTTGGAACTCAGATTGGAGTTCTCCTTGTATTCTGGCACCAAAACCAGATGGAACTGTTAGGTTCTGTATGGATTATAGGAAGGTTAATTCAGTAACTAAAACAGATGCTTATCCTAGTTCAAGACTGTATTGATAAAATTGGCAAAGCTAAATTTCTTACTTAGTTGGATTTGTTGAAGGGTTACTGGTGCGTGCCTTTAACTGAGAGAGGAAAGAATATTTCAGCTTTTGTAACTCCATCCAGTTTATATGAGTATAATGTGTTACCTTTTGGCATGAAAAATGCCCCTGCAACATTCCAGAGGATGATTAATTCGGTTATCCAAGGGTTAACTCATACAGATACTTATATTGATGACTTGATCACAAAGAGTGACACATGGGAAGAACATCTAAGAGAATTGGACAAATTGTTTGCAAGATTTTCCAAAGCAAACTTAACTGTTAATTTAGCAAAAAGTCAATTTGCAAATGTCATGGTAACATACTTGGGTTATGTAGTTGCACCTATTTAAGCTAAGGTGAATGCAATTTCTGAGTTTACTACTCCCAATGGCAAGAAAGCAGTGAAAAGGTTTTTGGGAATGGCAGGATATTACATGAGATTTTGCAGATATTTTGCTCAGGTTGCTCTTCCTGTAATCAAACTTTTGAAGAAAGGGGAGAAATTTGTGTAGACTAAAGATTGTCAGACTGCTTTAGAAAATTTAAAGGATATGATATGCCATTGCCCTGTATTAAAATCTCCTGATTTTGACAGACCATTTTCTGTAGCAGTGGACGCCAGTGAGGGAGCAGCAGGTGCAGTTTTATTTAAAAAAAACATAATGAAATTGACCATCCAGTTGCCTACTTTTCAATTAAATTCAATGTTCATCAAAAGAACTGTTGGCTCTGCAGAATTTTGACCTGTATCTTCGTACCTCTCATGAATCAATTGTTATATTCACTGACCACACTCCTCTGGTGTTTTTGAATAAAATTTAGAATTAAAAACAGAAGATTGTTAAACTGGAGTTTGATATTACAAGAATATGATCTGCAAATTAACCATATCAGAGGTATAAATAATGTGATTGCCAATTATTTGTCAAGGTGTTAAAATTGATTATTTATAGAAATGCTCTCGAGATTGAATTACCATACTATAACATGTTATATATTGTGTATTGTTATCTCTTTAGTAATTTTAAAACAGTTTAGTTATAACTGAATTTTAACACTAGAGTTAAAATCCCCTTTAAAAGGGGAAGGTGTGACAGAGTATTTAGAGGTGGTTTGGGAGGAATTGTTAGAGCAGCTTGCACACACACATTTTAAAACACAGAATATTTGCAAGATTTTTGCAGAATGCATTTTGCAGGAGGCAACAAAGTATCGACAGCAGCTTGCCTGAGAGTGCATGTGATCTTTGCAGGCAGAGAAGAAGAGTTTTGCTCTCAGAGATGGAGAGTGTGAAACAGAGAGAAGAGATACAGGAATCTGTTCCAGAGGGACAAGCTGGCAAACTTTGGAAGGCTGCCTGGTCAAAGGAGAAGACTGGTGGTGTGAACGGTGACCTGAAAGAAAAAGGATCATCTGGAGAACCCTGAGGGGGCAAGTTTCATCGGCAAGAGTGATTGAGAAGGAATAAATTGCAGATGTCCTGGAAAAGGAATCTCTCTCTGAAAACCAGCAAGAACCCTCCTGAGTGGTAACCATTTCCTGTTAAGCACCAAAGACTGGTGAACTTTGTTAATGCTAACTTCTGTGCACAGTACAAGAATTGCCTGCAACCAGTGAGATTGGACTGTGATCCAAAGAACTTCTCTAATCTTAAATATACATTACACACACCTGCACTTAGTATTAGAGGGGGGATTAAGTAGGTTAAATAGGTTAAGTAATAAGTTCAAGTTTAATTCTGTTTCTTGTTCAATTATAATTAAAAACTACTTTTGTTTAAGTAACCCTGTGTTGTGGTTCATATCTATTGCTGCTGGTTGTTGGGGTCCTCTGGACTCCATAACACTATATTTAATTTAATAGATCGGATCAATTCCCTTACTAAATTATAGTTTTATTAAAAGTTTACGGCGAAGTTTCAGGATACAAGGTAATATGGGGAAAAAGTGAAATCATCCTACTAAGAAAATTTTGATCACGCTGAGTAGCAGCGAACAAGTCCATTCAAATGGACCTCAGGTGGCATCAGATACCTTAGAATAATAGTAGAATATGATCTCCAGAATTTATACAAACTCAGTAACCTCCTGCTACTTAGTAAAATTGAACAAGACTTGAATAGATGGATGAACTTACCATCATTCTAATTCACAAGATAAAGGAACAGAAGTAGGCCATTCAGCCCATTGAGTCTTCTCTGCAAATCCACCCTGAGCTAAACTATTCTCACATCTGGTTCCAAATTCCTTGATACCCTGACTAATTAGATACCTATCAATCTCTTCCTTAAACTCCACCAATGACCAGGCCTCCACAGCTGTATGTGGCAACGAATTCCACAAATCCACAACCCTCTGGCTAACGTAATCTCTCCTCATCTGTCTTAAATGGTTACCTTCTAATTCTAAGACTGTGCCTTCTTGTCCTGGATTCATTGAGCAAGGAAAACATCTTATTCATATCTACTCTATCCAATCCTTTCAGCATTAAAAATTATTCTTTGAGATCCCCTCTCATTCTTCTATACTCCAATGAATACAGTCCAAGAACCAATAAATGTTTCTCATATGTTTTCCCCTGCATTCCAGGAATCTTCCTGGTAAATCTTCTCTGTGCTCTCTCCAACATCATTACATCCCTTCTAAGATAAGGGGCCCAAAACTCTACACAGTCCTCCAAATGAGGTCTTACCAGTGCCCCACAGACCCTCATTGATACTTATTTACTTTTATATACTATTCCCCTTGAAAGGAATGCCAACATCACATTCACTTTTTTTTTGCTGCCGATACAATCTTGTGGTTAACTTTAGGTTATGCTGCACAAGGACCCCCAAATCCCTTTGCACTTCCGAATTTTGAATTTTTTCCCCATCCAAATGATATTCTGACTGTTTATTTCCTCTTCCAAAATGTACAACTGTACATTTCTCAACATTGTATTTCATCTGCCATTTCAAGGGAAACATTATACAACCAGTCATCTCCTCTTGTATGGACCACAAGGGCTTTGACCAGGCTGAACTAAGAACTCACAACCCATCTTCAAATTGGGGTTTTTCCACAAGTTTGCCATCTTGTCATATTCTAGGCCCAGTTTCTGCTGCTGAACTAGAGAAATGAATTCTCTCTCTCTCTCTCCCTCTCTCACACACTCAGAGAAAACCACATGATCATCTTAGAACAGCCAACTGCACTCATACAGACTGCGGCCAGACCTAATCTTTTGAGTTCATTATCTGTTGCTTTCCAAAACAATAATCCATTACTCCACAGCATGTCCAATTAACACCTTCTTGTGAAGTCCTTACAGGCATTCTTCAAAGTTTGTGCAAAGGCTCTTGGAGCCTGGACTGTCTGGGTTGAGCAGAGCCCTGGCATTTTAAATGAGATCTGTTTTGAAGTGTTTGTATGTGTCCTACACTAAAAAAAAACCTGCCACAATTTATCTCCTTTAATACATATCTATATGCAGCATAAAATATAACATAATCTGTCACACCACCCTTTGCTTTCTGCCCACCTGCCAATGCTCCACTTAATCTAATATCTTTCCTGTAATTCCATGGGCTCTCATCTTATTAAGCATCCTCTCATGTGACAACTTATCAAAGCCCTTTTGAAAATCCAAAAACGCAACATCCACAGCCTCTCCTTTGTCCATCCTACTTGAGATTTCCTCAAAAGATTACAATAGGTTGGTCAGGCTGGATCTTTCCTTCATGAACCCATGCTGGCTTGGACCTATCACGTCATGCACCTCTAGCTATTTCATAACCTCGTCCTTGAGGATCAACTCCAATAACTTTCCAACCACCGACATCAGACTAATAGACCTATAATTTCCTTTCATCTGCCACCCATATTTCTTAAACAGCAGTACTGCATTTGTGACCTTCCAATCCTCTGCAACCATGCCAGAATCTATTGATTTCTGGAAAATCATTTCCAATACCTCCACAATCTCTAAAGCCATCTCCTTCAGAACCCATGGGTACACCTCATCTGGTCCAGGAGTCTTATCTATCTTTAGTCCATTTAGCTTACCAAGAACTAACGGTCCAGAAATCTTGACTGAACTTAATTCTCTGAGACATCTGACTATCAGGTATATTTTTAAGGTCTTCTTCAGTTTAGACTGACACAAAATACTCATTTAGTTCCTCTACCATCTCTTTGTTACCCATTACAATTTCTCTAACATAATTTTCAAATGGATCTATATCTACCTGTCTTTCTTTTATTATTCATCTTTTAAAAAAAATCTTAGTATCCTTTTGTATATTATTTGCCAACTTCCTTTCATAATTCAGCTTTTCTTTCCTGATGACTTTTTTTGTCTCTTTCTGTAAGTTTTTAAAAGTTTTGCAGTTTTTTCACCAATTTTTGCTTCCTTGTTTGCCCTCCCTTTTGCTTTTACTTTAGCCTTAACCTCTCTTGTTAGCCACATTTGTGGCATTTTTCCATTCATAAATTTCTTTTTTTCATGGAATATATCTATACTGCACTTTCTTTATATCTTGTCATCCGTCTCCCCATCTAGCTGACTTTTCCAGTAAATTTGGGCCAGTTCCTCTCTCATACCACTGTAATTCCCTTTGTTCCACTGATATCTGATATCAACTTTTCCTTTTCAAATTCGAAACTAAACTCTTATCATGTTACGATCGCTACTTCTTAAGGGTTCCGTTACCTTTCATTCCCTAATCCCCTCAGATTCAGAACACATCACCCAGTCCAAAACTGCTGATCCCTGGTGGGCTTATCGACAAGCAAAGCCATCGTAGGCATTCTACAAACTCTCTCTCTTGAGATTCAGTATCTTCCTGACTTTCCCAATCCCCTTTCATGTTAAAAATTCCCCATCATTATATTGACATTTTCCTTCTGACACTGTTTTTTCTATTTGCAGCTGTAAATCGTAGTCCACTTCCCAGCTGGTATTTGGAGGCCTGTATCTAACTGCCATTAGGGTCCTTTTACCTTTTCATAACTCAACCTATAAGGATTTTACCACTTCTGACCCAATGTCTCTCCTTTCTAGTGATTTAATATCATTGCTTATCATCAGGGCCACACCACCCCCTCTACCTACCTGCCTACCTTTCCTATACCCTTGTACATTCAGCTCCCAATCACAAGCCTAGTCTTGGTGATGGCCACAATGTTATATCTTATAATCTGTAACTGTGCAACAAGGCCATCTACTTTATCCCTAATGCTTTGTGCATTTAAGTACAGTACCCTTACACAGTATCTGATACTGATTTTGCTGTATTTCTATTGTACAGCAAATGATCCTGTCCTCTTTGCTGCACATTATTTTTGACTTTTTTCTAATTTCCTCTTTCTCAACGCTAATATCCTGGTTCCCTTCCACCCTAATCTCTGTACTCACATTCTGATTCTCACCCCCCACCCCTGCCAAACTAGTTTAAACGTCAACTGTGAAAAGATGAATATATTGCCAAGGTTTGCAGGGTCTTTTCTAGTCCTTGCCAATTCCACTACCTCAAACCTTTTTTAAAACCATTAATAAGCATGCTGGGAAATTTATTTGGAACTGTAAGGTATCTAGAGTATCCATGGAAAAGTTAACATGGGATTACAGGTTAGGAGGCATCTTGTTGCCTAGTTTCAAAAGTTTTACTTGGTGGCTTAAATGAGATTCATTTTTTTATTTTTTGAAAGGAACAATACACCCTCCTGGGTACAAATTAGATTACACTCACTGAAAGAAAAGGAGTATAATGATTTCATGTATAAATAGAATTCCAGAATTATAGCAAGCAGAACAGATAACCCATTTTAAAGCACTTGGTTAAAATATTGGGTGAGACCTGTGGAGGTTCTGGACTTAAAAGAAGATTGTCATTGAAGACACCTTTAAGACATAATGAACTTATACCATGACTTTGAACAATAAAATTTTAGAAACCTGGTATCATAAGGGCATACAACATCTGGAGGATTGTTATGAGAGAGGACTTTTCATGTCATTTGAGCAGCTGAAGAAGAAATATAACTTATCCAATAAGACCTTTATTAGTTACCTTTAGTTAAGATCCTTCCTTGGGGCCAATTTGGGCCCCGAAATGTCTCTACCAGAACTCAATGAAAAGGAGAAACTACTCCATAAAGAAAATGCATATGAGTTTATTTCTAGAATATACTTTTTATTAATGAGTGAGAGCCCAAAGCCAAGTTTGCAGAAGTCTAGGGTGTAATGGGAGTCAGACTTAGACACAACAATTGACAAACAATTCTGGTCAGAACTGTGTCAGGGAGGTTTGATGGCTACTATCAATGCCATTTGTGCCCTGTGAACTACCTTGAATGAATCAAAGAGTGATGGGCACAAATTGAAGAAGTATTGACAAGTTGAAAAATTCTTTCCCATAAACCATCAGAAAGTAGTTGCTCAAATTCCAGTTCCCAAATTTTATCATTGGATGTAGGATGTGTTAAGTAAACTGTTATAAATATCAGCAATCAATCCTTTTTGGGAAAGTTTTAATTAAAGAAGAGTATCAATCAAATTAGTTGAAAAGACATGGAAAATTTGACAGAAATTAGTGTAGTTAACTCTCCTAATTTGAAAATATCTAAGAAGATGTGTCTTAGGGAAATTGAACTTTTCAGTTTATTGATCAAGCGACATTAAACAATTTCCTTCAAACATATCAAGAAAGTTTTTCAGATTTACTTTTTAGATGTGGACAAGAAGTTGTCGCTCTTTTGCATTTGACTTGGCAGTGTTCCACAATTAAACCTTTTTGGCTCAATTTGGGTAATTGATTAGAATGAATAACACGAGTAAGATTCCCACAAGATCCAATGTTATTTATATTGTGAGATGTTCAACGAATTAAACCTAAATTAAAATTGAATATGTATCAGGTAAAAAAGTACTGGAAAGTGATATGCTCCTGTTGTGGTTTTCTTGTCCTTTTTTCTTTTTTTAGTCTGAGAGGGTTGGGGGTAGGGGGGAGGGAATGCAGAGTGATTTAGAGGAAGTTTTACTTTCTACTTTTTTTAATTTCCTTTTTTATATATAAAATACCACATGTATTTGGATTAAGTTTGAAATATTGTGATATGTTTGTTATGTGATTTTATATTAAATAAAATTATTTTTAAAAGTATGATAATTTTTTTTAAAAAGAAAGGTTATGGTTTCTTTATGGTTCCATTGGGCAAAAGCTTGGTCACATGAGATCTTAAAAAACATAAATGACTTAAATAAATTTTACGGAACAGAACAAAATTATTTAAATCAAAAACTTATGAAATTGAAACCAAATCCTTAATGTATGTCTGAGAATTGGATTAAAATCTTGTTTATATATTTTAGATAATGCAAAAGGGAAGAAAAAAGCCTGATAGAGAAATTAAAGAGTATCCTCTAACCCAATTCTTCTCTAATTCCACCCATAAAGGGCAATCATGCACCTCAGTATAGTAAGTCCAAAATATAATGTATCACATATAAATTGCCCAGTAATTCGACCAACTAATGACAATGTCAATGGTGACCATTTGATAACATTTGTTCAGCATAATCAATTAAAGGGAGATAATTATATTTGTATAAATCTTTAGAAGTTTTTTGTATTTTTATTCCAAGATATGTAAATTGATTTTTAACAGCTTTAAAAATAATTGATGAAATAAATATAACTGATTACTGTTATTTAAATTCAGTTTATATCCTGAAAAAAAAACAAATTCACTTAGCGAAGATAAGATAGAAGGAATAAGATTTTTTTTTAAGGATTGGAGATATATACCAACAAATCATCTGCATATAAAGAAATGTTAAGTACTCTCTCCCCTCTCTGGATACCATGGATATTTGTAGAATCTCTTAGAGCAATTGCTAAAGGATCCAAAGCTAAGTTGAATAATAAGGGACTAAGAGAACAACCTTGGCGCATACTTCTATGTAACCTAAAATAAGGAGATTTATAGTTATTAGTAATAACCACGGCAATAGGAGCTTGGTAAATTAGTTTGATTCAAGAGATAAATCCAGGACCCAAGTTAAATCTTCCCAAAACCTTGAACAAATAAGGCCATTCCACTCTGTCAAAAGCTTTTTCAGCATCAAGTGAAACAATAATTCTGTTAATTTGGATGGAATGGATTAAATAATGTTCAATAATCTTCCAATATTAAAATGAGAGTATCTATTATTAATAAACCCAGTTCAATCTTAAGAGATACTTTTAGGCAAAATATTCTCAAGTCTATTGGCCAAAATCTTAGAAAAACAATTAAAATCTACATCTAATAATGAGATTGGTCTACAAGAAGTACATTCAGATAGATACTTATTTTTTGGGGGGAATCAATGAAATTGAAGCCATATAAAAAGTTTGAGTCAAAGTTCCAGAAGAAAAAGAATCAATAAAAATTTTGCATAAGTAAGGACTCAGAATACCATTAAACTGTGTACCCATCATGTCCAAGAGCTTAACCTGATTGAAGCAAAAATATTTAATTTATGTTATGATCTCCTCTTTATTAATAGGAATCTCTAATACAAATCATAATCAGAGATCTTAGGAATATTCATTGTTTGTAAAAAAAAATAATATCAGAAGTAGCATTATCTGGAAAGTCAGATTTGTACAGTTTAGAATAAAAATCCAGAAATGCTTTTGTAGCAAGGTCACTATGGCTTCAGCTAGGTTATAGCCTTAAGGCTGTAGCTCAAATCTGCGGAGAAGAAAGACACACACACCAGTAGAGTGTATTGGACACTGAGTTTATTCAGTGGCAACTCTGCTTTTTATAGTCAACTCAGCTGCGCCACCACCAGGGTGTGGCTTGAGCAGGTCAGCTGCTGATTGGTTACCTTTGATGCCCGTGTCCTGATCGAGCCCCCTGCAATCCACCGGTGGTGATTGGCCAGTTCCATTGCTCTGCCGGCGGCCTATGGAAATGGACGTTTCAGTCCGCACGATGCTTTGCAAATCACCGCGTTCGACAGACATTTCCGGCAATTGGGGAATTGTTTTTAGGAGGCTAAACCCTTTGCTGTGGGGTCAAGTGAGTGATGGGCTGGTCAAAGTCAAAGTCAAAGTAGGCCGGTTTCAACCAGTCGAGTGTAAAGGTCTCTTACCTACCAACAATGTCCAAAACACAGGTGGAGCCATTGTGTCTGATGATACGGTATAGACCCTTGTAAGGCTGCTATAGAGGTGGCTGGTGAGCCCCGCACCGAACAAACATGTATTTACAGTCAGTAAAGTTCTTTGTGACGTAAATGCAGGGTTAGCCATTTAATCCACTTTTAGCGGGAGTCAGGGTGCCTTGACGCTCATGTAGTTGAGACAATGTGGTCACTGGAGGTTCCCCAAAGTCCTCAGGAGCTGCCATGAATTCACCCAATATAACTAGGGGTGCGCCATAGACTAACTCAGCAGAGGATGCCTCAAGGTCCTCCTTGGGTGCAGTGTGGATGCCTAACAGGACCCAGGGGAGTTCATTGGCCTAGTTAGGTCCGGTAAGCCATGCCATTAAGGCTTCCTTAAGGTGTCTGTGGAATCTCTCCACCAACCCATTGGCCTGTGGGTGAAATGCTGTGGTGTGGTGGAGCTGGTCCCCAGGGTGTGGGCTAAGGTGGTCCACAGACTGGAAGTGATTTGGGCCCCCCTGTCTGATGTGAGGTGTACGGGGACCCTGAAACACAGTACCCAAGTGTTGAGTAAAGCCTGTGCATATGCTGCTTTGGAAGCCTCTGATAGTGACACCGCCTCTGGCCATCTGGTCATCCAGTCAACCATTGTGAGAAGGTAACCTACACCTCTGGATAATGGTCAGGGCCCCACAATGTCAATGTGCATGTGGCTGAAGCGGTGACCTGCTGGCTCAAATGCCTGAGGTGGAGCTTTGATATGAGTCTGGATTTTGGTTGACTGGCACTGAGTACATGTCCTGGCCAACAGGGTGACCTCTTTGCCGAGGCCGTGTCATACATACCTGTTCACCACCATTTTGACTGTAGTCCTGATGGGGGGGTGAACAAAGTTGTGGACCGAGTCGAAAACTCGCCTCTTCCATTCAGCTAGAATGACAGGGCGAGGTTTACCTGTTGGGTGTCGTAAAGCAGCATGCGATTGCTGGGGGCGATCTGGATGTCCTCCAGTTGCAAGCCGGTGAGCGCTGTATGGTATGCCGGAATGTCACGGTCTGCTTGCTGAACATCAGCCAGGGCCGCATAGTCGATGGCCAGGGTAGGGTCATGCACTGCCAAGATAGCTGGATGGGATGGGGCGTCGGCCACCACATTGGATTTGCTGGCTATGTGTTCAATGTCCATTGTAAATTCAGAAATGTAGGATAGGTGTCGCTGTTGACTGGTTGACCACAGATCTGACACCTTACCGAAGGCAAAGGTAAGGGGTTTGTGGTCTGTGTAAATTTTGAAATTCTGCCCTCCAGGAAGTAACGAAAGTGCTGAATTGACAGGTATAAGGCTAACAGTTCTCTATCAAAGGCAATGGTGGCCTGAGGTGTTTACTGAAAAAGGCCAGTGGTTGCCATTGTCCATTCACCAGTTGCTCAAGTACACCCCCAACTGCTGTGCTGGTACCGTCTGTCGTGAGGGTGGGCGGGGCATCTGCCCATGGGTGCATGAGGGGGGTGGCATTGGCTAGCACATTTTGGTGGCCTGGAAGACCCCGGACACCTCATGGGTCCATTGTATGTTTTTTCCGGGTTCTGCCACAAGTGGAAAGATTATGGGGCTCATGATGCAGGTCACTGCAAGTATGAAGCAGTGATATAAGTTGACCATACCTGCAAATTCCTGTAGACCCTTCACCGTCAATGGCATGGGGAAAGAGCCACCTTAGTGTGTAATGGTCGATACAATGGCCCAGGAAGTCAATAGTCTCTCAGCCAAAGTGGCACTTGGTCGGGTTGATGGTTAGGCTGAAATTGCTCAGCCTGGAGAATAATTCTTTTAAGTGGGCGGCGTGTTGGCGCAGGTGTGGCCGGCGATTAAATTGTCATCGAGGTAGACAAAGGCAAATTGCAGATCCCGGCCCATTGCGTCCATCAGCCTCTGGAAAGTCTGAGCTGGGTTTTTTTTTAACCCAAAGGGCTTGTGGAGAAATTCAAACAATCGAAAGGGGGTTATGATGGCAGTTTTTGGATGTCTTCAGGGTGGACTGGGATCTGGTGATAGCTCCTGATGAGGTCCACCTTCCCAATAAGTCCGTACCCCTTGCAGGTTAGTGGTGAAGTCTAAAACTCCTATTACTGCCACTTAGTAGAGATGTTAATCTTTTTTATCTTACCATAATGTTGTTAAAACTTCACTCCTACTTATCCATGCCTCAATAAAATATCCAGAAGGTGAGCAAGGCAAAATACCCACAACTTTTCATCAACCATGTTTCCGGTTCATACTTCTTTTGCATCTTCAAGACCAACTGCAAATCTTCTTGTAATTCAAACACTCATGCCACAACATTTCTTGTTGATAGCCAACTAGGAGAGCAGGTTCTTTTCTCTGAATCCATATCTTCTCAGAATTGTTTGAACAGCCGAGAGTTCAAAGCCCCATTTTTCACATCGTTAACAATTTTGATGGCTTGACCAAGAGCATCCTGAAGAGAAAGTGGAAGTGCTTTTGGAGAAGAGATTAATGATATAACATTGAGTGAACAGCAATGACTTTTGGAAAGCTATCATGTACAAAAGTTGGAAGCCACTCTTTGCTCCTAACATGGCAGGGGCACTGTCGGTGCACACACAACACAGATTTTGCCAGTTCAAATCCTCACGGTCAAAAAATTCTGATACCTTTTCCATCTTATCTGCAGCTCTGGTATTTGTCTTAAGTGAACAGCAAAATAGTATTTCTTCCATGATTCTCCCTTTTCATATACCGAGCAAATGCAAGAAGCTGGGAACAAGACAGAACATCTGTGGATTCATCCAGCTGAACTGAGAACAATCCAAAGGTAGCTATTTACAAAAGGTTCTTCTTCAGAATAATAAACATAGATAAATACACAGAATGATTATTTATGTTTACTCTATTTCTATAGTGTTGGGATGTTTCCTTGAACATTAAAGGTAACTGCGCTGGGTGGGTCACATCTCCAGAATGGAGGACCATCGCCTTCCCAAGATCGTGTTCTATGGCGAGCTCTCCACTGGCCACCGAGACAGAGGTGCACCAAAGAAGAGGTAAAAGGACTGCTTAAAGAAATCTCTTGGTGCCTGCCACATTGACCACCGCCAGTGGGCTGATATCACCTCCAACTGTGCATCTTGGCACCTCACAGTTCGGCGGGCAGCAACCTCCTTAGAAGAAGACCGCAGATCCCACCTCACTGACAAAAGTCAAAGGAGGAAAAACCCAACACCCAACCCCAACCCACCAATTTTCCCTTGCAACCACTGCCTGTCCCGCATCGGACTTGTCAGTCACCAACGAGCCTGCAGCAGACGTGGACATACCCCTCCATAAATCTTCGTCCAAGAAGCCAAGCCAAAGAAGAAAGGTAACTCGCAAAAGCCAAGCAAACTTGTAACATATCCTACATTTATGTAATCAGATCCAAGGTAAATCTTCAATGAAAATTTTTGCAAAAATAATTTATCCAATTTTAGAGGAGAAATATACCTTACTTTATAAACAGGAGCCTCTTGAGTCTTAACTTGTGAAGAACAACAAGTAATAAGAAGACAGAAAACACACAGACTCAGTCTGAATATGTGTTGTGTGGAGGTTTTATAGGAACTTTGACTGAGCGCCAAGCCACTAATATTGAGAGGCGGGCAGATGACCTCAGTGGCACCCACCCCACCCAAAGTCACCCAGGAGGACTGACACATGACATCAGACTCACCCTGACCTCATGGGGTTGGGAAGTCTCTGTGGCCCACATGGAGTCACACTGTGGTTTTCACCTACTGGTTGGGAACCACTGGTCTAATCAGAAATCCTCAAAGCTATGATTTTGCTGTATCTTGTAATGGAAATTGGGGATCATACAGTTTTTTGGTCAGTGAGTCAAACAGCATAAGAACAAAACTAATTAGCACTGAGTATGAGTTGGGTGGCGCAGAAAAAATGAATTTGCATTGCTTTAATGAAATTGGTAAAATACTATGTCTAAAGTACTTTAGGAATATTGAGTTTCCAGTATCTACAAAGACTAAAAAATGCAGGTAGATTCTGCTGTGAAACACATAAAATCACCAGTAAAGCAGGTTAAATAAGAAAGTGATTATTGGCTTTGAGTTGACCAGTCACAACATGCACAGAAGCAAAGTTTCCAATAAGTTATAGCAATTATGACTGGGACATGGTCCTGTTGTTGCAGTTGGGAAAAAATACAGGAGGGGAGGGTTTTCTCATTCTGCTCCTGGACATCAAAAATATAATTAGAGTTAAGATGAAATACATTTCATATGAAAAACCACTTGAAATTATTTGAATTACCAATTTGGCTCTCCCTCAAAAAAAAGATCCTCACCATAACTGGTCTCACTCAATGCTACCTTCTCCCCACATGAATCGTGTATCACCTCATACCCAGCTCACACATCTCCATCATTTGCTGATTGTAAATGTATTCAAAGTAATTGACAAATGTGGATTGGACAGACTGCTGAGCCAATTTTACCTCCTGACCAGGAGTATGGCTTCTTCAGGAGTGGAGTGGCATTACACGTTCATGGCTGGGCCTCATTATCATCCAGGAGATGGCAGATGCTATAATCTGGAGCAAAAATCCCTCTGCTGTACGAACTCAGCATAAACAAAAGAAAATAAATGGTAGTCTTGCAATGGACAAAGGTGCTGTAGAAACTCAGCAGATCAGCTCAGCATCCATAGAAAGTAAAATGGGCCTGAGCAGTTCGTCAGGAATGCTGCAGATGAAGGTCCCAGGTCTGAAACATTGGTTACCCTTTACTTCCTCTGGATTCTGTGTAACCTGCTGAGTTTCTCTAGCACTCTTGTTTACTATATTCAACCCCAGCATCTGCAGATTTTCTTGTTTACCCTCAATGACCACGTGACCAAGGTGTTGATGAAGGGTTCCAGCCTGAAACATCAGCATTTCTTTTCCTCCCGGCTGCTTGGCCTGCTGAGTTTCTTCAGCCAATAGTCTTTTGCTTGTTAGACCTTAAATTGAAGCAGCAGAAAGTCATTGCTGCTTGGTATCAAAGAAAATGGCACCCAGTACAATGTGACGACACAGACGAAGGAATCATGATTTAGAGATAGTTATTGGTTTCCCTTAAAGGCTGTGGGTAAGGAAGAATATT
The DNA here is from genome assembly GCF_036971445.1 of Narcine bancroftii. Taxonomy (NCBI): domain Eukaryota; kingdom Metazoa; phylum Chordata; class Chondrichthyes; order Torpediniformes; family Narcinidae; genus Narcine; species Narcine bancroftii. The sequence goes on along the minus strand of NC_091471.1, from coordinate 105,710,468 downwards.
AATATCCATGATTTCGGAGAGTTTGGGTCTGAGGTAGAAACGAACCATGTTCTTGTAAATAATTCTAGATATATTTCTTTAGGTATCATCAGCTTTATGATGCATTATTTTGAATAAGTACCTGTTCAGGAATATTGGGAAATACAGGAAAGACATCAGCAGAGTTAATCAGGTTTACTCCTGTTTGGGTTTTCTCTCACTTGGAAAAGATTAAAACCTCCTCTTGTAGAGCAGCAGATCAATGTTACACTTCAAATCAACCCATTGGGAGTGATCAAACATTTTAATTGTGTTTATTAATAAGATCACACTGCAGTAAAACATTTCCTGTTCACAAGTTCCCCACTGCAGATACAGACGCTGGTTAATTTTGATTTTTGGCTTGCTTTTAGTTAGATGGAAGAAATTCTGTTTTACAATTCAATACAATTTTATTTTAATTAAGCTTTATTAGGCACTTAATGCTTCCTATATTCCCGATATTTTATTTCTGCCTTCAATATCCAAGTAAACAAGATATTGGAATGCACTGAAGCAATATGGTGATTGAACAAAACACACATCGCATGAACTTCAAAGTGATATATCAGGGATTATACCGAGAAGAATGCAAAAGATTCTATTCCCATGAGTGTGGATATGAAAAGAGGCTCAAAAAAGGTGTTTTCAAGAGAAGTTTAAGGATCTAACTTAAAATATTAAGTAGTGTTAATTATGTATATTTGAGCTGAGTAGATCTATGAACAAGTATGACATTGTATGACTCAAGTTTGAATGTTTTCCCCATGTCTGTGTCGGTTTCCTCCGACTTTCCAAAAACGTATGGTGTTTGTAGGTTAGTTGATCACATCGATGTATTTGATGGTGGGGAATTGTGAGCTAGAAGGGCCTGTTACATGCTATGAGTCTAAATTTAAAATAAAGTTAAATTAATGAGTTTTTATTGAGGCATGGATTAGTAGGAGTGAAGTTTTAACTACTAAGTGGCAGTAATAGGAGTTTTAGACAAAAATCATTAAAATCCTAAAGTTAACTGGCACAGTTGGTGCAGCAGTTAGCACAATGAAATTACAGTGCCTACAATCTGGGTTTGAATCCGGTGCTGTCTGTAAGGAGTTTGTATGTTCTTTTCGTGTCTGTGTGAGTTTCTTCTGGGTGCTCTGGTTTCCTCCCAATTTTCAAAATGTATGGAGGGTTGTAGGTCAATTTGGATATTTAAGCAGCATGGACTTAGTGCCAGAAGGGCCTGTTACCATGCTTTATGTCTAAATTGAATTAAATTTCAGTATCATTTAAGAGGATAAATCTCCCAGCAGCTGAAATGGCTTGTATGATTAAAAATGTACCTCCACAATGTCTTGTTCCCAATTCAGCAGGTGTCTTGCCACTCTACCCAGAACTATTTGTAAATTGGCAAAAATTCAACAAAATTTTAGAACCTGGACTGGAAGTTAATCTTGCTCAGAAAGCATGGAGATTGCAACAGCATGATACAGTGTAATTGGCAAATGATTTTGATGTATGTGGTGGAAACCAGGCCTAATTGGTGTCACAGCAAACTTCAGGTTTATGAGCTTGATGTTTAGTAATTACTGGCATTTGTAGTCACAACCATCAACTGAGACTGTTGCAGGGATCAAGAGGGCCACCGTTTGGAAGAACCATCATGGGGGTGTTCCAATGGATAGAGGATGTATCTTTCTGACTCTGGTGTGGAACTATCAATGGAAGAGGTAGAAATATATAAAAGGAGATGGAAGCATATAGGGCAGCCCATACCCACCAATCTGAACACCTCACATTGCTTGCTGTATGACCTGATGATCTAGTGCAATACACAAGGAACTCTGCTTCCTACTGTTGGGTCCATATTCTGTTCCATGACAAGCACTGTTCCATTGCCAGGTTTATGTGGACAATATTCAAAGTTCAATAACTACAACAATATCAAATATAAAAAGAGAAACAGTTAACGTTTTTGGTCCAGAACATTTTGTCTAGGAGGTGGGCTCTTCTGACAAAGGGGCCCATGTCTGAAACATTATTTGTTTCTCCTCCTGCAGATGCTGCCTGACCTGCCTCATTTTTCCAGCATTTTCTTTCTTCATTCGAAATTTTACCATCTGTATATTTTTATAGATTTCAGCATCATTCGTGTATGGCATTATAACTGATGTCACAGCTGTGCCGTAGCAAACTTAGTGCATGGATACTTCAGATTTTTAAGATGCATAAGAAAGTCCTAATTAATTCATGAATTAATTTTATCCTATCACATAATCACATGTCACAGTGCAAATATGGCTCAAGAGTCCTCTGTGCTTGAAGGAAAAATAGGATGTCTAGAATCCTTTCTCAATGACCTGCTCAACAGTATTAGGACCAATGCCAGCATCCCATATTAATCACATGTGGCGCCCTGACATCAGCTCCATATGAAAGACAGTTGTGGTATCAAAACAGTTCTTAAATATCAATCATCTGAAAAGTGGCCAGTTCACAGTGAAACAATGCAAAACTGAGCTAAAGCGTGGACAGCAACTTCTTAAATGTGGTTCAGAAATAATCTTCTGCTGTTAACTTCCAATTGTTTCTTTGTCAGTAATTAGGTATAAAACTTGCTACTCTCTACTGAGCTGGAGGGGCCTTACAGTTGTACACAAACAAAAACTTCAGGCTTTTTTAAAAATCTGGTGTGCACCTTAGCTCCGGTAAGTTAGGTGCTGTGTGGTGTGTATAGACATTTTCCTTGCATCTGTTCCAGACTTGCAGGACTTGGAAAAGAATCAGAGGAAACATGCTAGTTGACATATTCAGGGTTTAATAAAAGTCATCTTTGTAGGGACAAACATTCATGGCTGTAAAGCTTTTGTAAGAATTACATGCAGAGATATTGATTTTCTACAGAAGCTGTCAAAAAAGGCACAATCCTGCGACCAGCTCAGTAAACCACTTCCACAAAGTGATTCTGAAGCAGGTAATACAACTCCAAACCTGCAGTGCATAATCACATCATGAAGGCTGCAGTTAGTTTGTTATAAAGCTCCTCCATTATTCTATTTCCTAGAGGAAAAGTTGCCTATCCTAAGGAAACCACAAAGTGGCCATCTCAAACTCTCAAGTGTATTACAATTCTGATCTGCCACACTTCCTTTTCTCATTTGTGGTAGAAGAGGAGGTAAGCACTTGCTTTTCCCCTTTGTTTTCTTCCTTCATAATGGTCTAGGGGCCATGTGTCTTCTATTTTATAACTGAAAGGGCCTGTTACTAAGATGTATGGCTCTATGTCTAAAACTGGCTCCAAGTAGGTACTTGATGGGTGACTGTGAATGTTAGGACACACATAGCATTCATTCACCCTCACACATTTCACAACATTCACACACCACAGATTATTTGTCTGTAACAGATGCAACAAATATACTTGGTGACAGCCATTCACACAGTTTCAGTGACAAGATGACACACAACACAAAGCATGTAACTGACAGAAGACGAACTTCTTACAGACAGCTCCAGATTTGAACCCAGGTTGCTATCACTGTAAAAACATTGTGCCAGCTACTACACCAGCCATGCCACCTCTTCACAATGCCAGTAACTGTACACTGACTGCTCAGTGGCAGAGCAGAAAGAATAGATTGAAGATGAAGATGCATCATCAGTTAACTCAACACCCATTCGTCATTTTAACTCCTGATGTTGCATGCACTTTAGAGATCCAGGGCATGGGAAAAGTGTTGCTTTTCTCCAAATGAAGTTGTGCCTAGATCTGTTGCAGAGGGTTTCAGATTGCTAGCCTATAGAGGAAGGATAAAGGATATGAACTTTGAGATTCCTGATACATTAGCAGAGATGGCAAGAAGCCGGAATGATTTCCTGATCAACCTACTTCCGGCAAAGGGTTTTACACAAAACCTGTTGCCCAAATTCCCTGCTTGATTCATTAGCACACAAAAATCTGTCAACATCAGCCTTAAAACTATACTTAATCACTAAGTATCCACAACCCAGATACCTGTATTGGAGAGGAAGCTTTTTAAAAAATCTGGCAATCTCCCATATTCAAGAACAGGGTTGTCAGTTCCACAATATAGAATATTTTTTTTATTTCTTTGGTGCTGGAGGGGTTATTTTCCAACAAGAGTTTGAGAGGAACTGTGAGAGGACAGTCTGTTTCGAAAAGTTTGACAATACAAGATGAGAGGGTATAACTATAAGGTGAGAGTGGTAGAGTTTAGAAGGAATGTGAGGGGTCAATTCTTAACTCAGAGGGTGAAACGAGCTGCCAGACAAAAGTGGTAGAAGCAGATATGTTAGCTTCCTTAAAAAAACTTGGATGAGAGGGGATTGGAGTGGTATGAGATGAAGTGGACAAAAGCAGGGGGCGGCACATGGATAAACTGGGTCTGTTTCATGCTGTAAGATTTCAATTGCACTTTGACTGAGTCACATCCTTCTGCATTTCAAGGGAGTAGATTCCAAAATTTTGTTTGGGTGCTGCAAATGATATGTCATTGATTAAATTAAATGGTTGAAGAATTGCACTTCTATTCGGTGCTTGCAATAAAAATAACACAACCTACCAAGAGAAGAAAGCCTGAAAATTATATGCCTGGTATAGCAGCAAATACTCACAGATCAATGGTATCTGATATTTTCATTACACTGCCCAAATTCTGTTCCTGAATCAACAATAAAATGTATTATGTATGCTAAATGGTGTGAGATTTCTGAAACCAGATTACCTTCACTGGTATAATTAATTCTGAGTTATCTGCTCAATTGTATTGGAATACATCAATTGGGAAGAAGAGTGGGCCTGGCCAAGTTCATTTCAGTTGAGTTCATGATAATTAACTGGCATAAAGGTGCCTTGCCCCCATTAGTCTGGCTTAATTCAAACCCACTTTCAAAGATGCTGAATTCAACTCATTTTCCTCCTTCCTAATTTTTCATTGATGCAGAAATTAGGAAATGGAAGCCTGCAGGATAAAGTAGAATTTGCTGCAATTTCTGCATTCATTGCCAAAAGGTTCACAAATGGAGCTGAAAACATGTGCAATTTATGCATTTATTTGCACTCCAAGAATGGCATTTTGCTCATTATCTCATTCTGGCGGCACAAAACGGCAAGAATGCTTAAAGCAAAACAGCAGAGCAGCAATTAGAATGCATAAAAAGAAAGGAAAAGAAACAAAAGAGAAAAAAATTGAAGTAAATATTACCAAATAATGTAAAAATGATTCATTGTTTTCTTTTTTCTTCACTTGTTGCTTCCTTAATTTACTCTTGCAGAAAAAATACAAATATTGATCATCGGAATAGAAATTCAAAATTATTTAGTTAGATTTTACCTACAGAACCTCTAATAAATCAAGTCTCTTTCAGAATTGATTTTTCCACCAATGGCAAATAGCTTTGATGCGATACTATGAAATAATGTGATTCAAAATGTGACAGATAATGTTATAATTTATATTATATATAGATATGTTTTATAGGAGATAAATGTGGCAGGTTTTTTAATGTAGGTCACATATTAACACTTCAAAACAGACCTCATTTAAAATTCCAGGGCTCTGCTCAAGCCAGACAGTCCAGGCTTCAAGTGCCTTTGCACGAACTTTGAAGGATGCCTATAAGGACTTTACAAGTAGGTGTTAATTGGACATGCTGTGGAGTAATGGATTATTGTTTTGGAAAGCAATGGATGAATGAACTCAGAAGATTAGATCCGGAGCTGCAGTCCATCTGAGTGCAGTTGGCTGTTCTAAAAGGGTCATGTGGTTTTCTATGAGAGAGAGAGAGAAAAAAATCATTTCAGCAGCAGCGGCAGGTGGGACTGGAACAGGACAAGCTGGCAAGTTTGTGGAAAAACCCCATTTTGAAGATGGGTTGTGAGTCCTTAGTTCAGCCTGGTCAAAGCCTTTGTGGTCCATACAAGAGGAGAGGACTGGCTGCCTAATGTTTCCCTTGAAATAAGAGAAACAGAAAAGGAACTCTCTGGTGACCTGAAAGAAAGAGGTTATCATCTGGAAAACTCTGATGGGGCAAGTTTCTTCGGCAAGACACGCACTTGTCCTTATTTTACGTCAAATTGAGAGACTTGGCCGTATGTAAGAACTTTGCGAGGTTTGCGTCGTGGTCTTGCTGGTCATGGGCCACAGATGGTTGCATTATCAAAGTATGGGAATGTCGCCATCAGCTTGTGCTCCTCCACCATCCAATCCATAACTCTCTGAAAAGCGGAGACACCATTAGTAACAATGAAAGGCACCCGCAAGAAGTGAAAAAGTTTGCCGTTGGCCTCGAAGCCCATGTAGAGCCAATCACTCGGGTGAAGGGGAAGTTGATGATAAGACGACTTGAGGTCACTGGTCGAAAAGACTCTGCATTTTGCGACCTTGTTGACCAAGTCGGCTATCCTGGGTAGAGGGTACGCATCCAACTGGGTGAAGCGGTTGATGGTCACTGAATCTCGGCCCGGACGAACACCATATCCTCAGTGCTGTAGCACCTGCTCTTGGTGGCGATTGGTTTACAGTGCAGGGTGAGGTTTGCAAATAGTGACGGAGGGGACACCTGCAGGGTGGTGAGTCTGCAGGTCAGTGCCGGAGGCTGAGTGCTCGGTTGGGAGGGAGGGTCCGTAACCTGTGGATTGCAAATGGTGAGTGGCGGTTGGGGGCCCCCAAATGCCATCGTCACATTCCTGAACTAACTCTGGAAGTCAAGGCCCAGGAGGATAGGTGCACAGAGCTGGGCCATGATCAACAACAAAAAGTAATTATAACATTCTCCCCCCTCCCCCACACCATCAGAGACACCACACAGTACCCCCGGATACATCCACTGGTCTTTCGCCCCCATCAACATGGATCCAGTCATCAGCCATACGGGGATCGAGAGCCTACGGGCCACTTCGGGGTGGATAAAACTTTCAGTACTGCCTCTATCAAAGAGGCAATTCGACTTGTGCCCATTCACCTCAATCTGCATCATGCAGTTCATGATCAGCTGAGGGCTGGCTTGGTTCAAGGTGATCGATGCCAGGATGGGTGCATCGTCTTCATTGTCGGTGGGGAGGTCCAATGTCCAAAATAGTGGCCTCCATGTTAACCACGCTGCCAACGTCAATGAAGAAGACAGAAGTGGCATCATCGGGGTGGAAGTGGCATCATCGAAGAGCGATGGGGGCAGCAGCAAGTAAGATGACGCCCCCCCTTAATATGCACGCGGCTGGCACCGGAAGCTCCTCGGCCATACACACCACGCTTCTTTGGAATGAAGGCGTTGGATCTACATACCCATTGCATTTTACCTGCAGCCCAAGCAGGTAGCTCCTTTTGCAGGGCAGAGACATCATAGATGTCTTGCCTGCCCACAGAAGTAGCATCTCGTAGATCCCAGCGCCACTGCAGCCGTGGTCAGGTCAGCCGTCCATGACACCAACTCCCAGGATGGCGGCCATCATGATGGCGCATACAGGGTAAGCCCGCCATCGACTCCACATGGCGCTGGGCCGAGTCTAAAGTCCTGGCCAGTTGGATCGCTCATTTCAGCGGTAGTTGATCCTCCTCGAGGAGACGTTGTCGGATTTAGTCTGACCTCAACCCCAACATGCAAGCATCCAAGACCAAGTCTTCCATGCACTGGGTCCCCGGCACAGGGACCGTGGGGTTCCCCAAACAGTCTTTTCCCAGTGTGATCAAGGCTCGGATGAACTCCTCTACCAACTCACCAGGCTATTGTTTTCTAGACATCAGGAGGTAGCAGGAGTAGACCTCATTGATTTTGGGCTTGTATAGTGCCTGTAGCTCAGCGTGTAGGTCGCACAGCTTCTGATGGCCTGGAAAGCCCTCTGGCCGACTCTTGCTCATAAAACCTTCAGCCCCTTCTCTTCCAAGTCGACCATTCCAGCAGGGGCCTCGAGGAAGTTGTTAAAACAATGGATCCACTGTTCAAAGAGTTCCAATGCACCCGGCACTTGGGGATCCACCTCTCGCCGATCGGGGTGCAGCAACTTCTCCATTACCGGAGATGTTAACATTTTTTTGTACAATAAATTGATGGGCCCAATAACCACAAGGACAAAGACTGAGGGGAACGATAGGCTTTATTGTACAGAAGACTTGAGCTGGCCCGGATCCAAGCTAGGGAAGTGCAGGGAAGGGAGAGATGGCCCGACCTTTATGGCCTAGGCCACAGAGGAGGAGTCCAGGGGAGAGTGTCATCAGGTGGTGGGCCAGCCCATGCCTTTCCCAGCCAATTACCATGTACAATCCATATCATTTGACATTGGTAGTAAGCATGGACTCGCTGCATCTGAAATAATGTTCTGTTATCACCTTATAACTCCAAATCTTTCAGGATCAAAATCAAATTCTCTGATTTGTATTTGCATGAGACATGGCTTCCATTCGAGCTTTCCTGCCAGCTCTTGCGAGACAGAACACCGTAGTGAGCATATCACTATGCTACTGTCCACATCTCAGTCTTAAAACTGCAATTACTGATGCAATCTTGCACAATTTATCCTATCCAGTTTTCTAAGGAATCATCACTGGCTCATGTTTCCACCGTCTTGCTTGTTGATTTCCTTTAGTAACTAACTATTCTTTCCCGCATTTTGGGTACCTAGCATTATCTAACCTATAGACCATTTCAGGTCCCCAGCTACACCCTAAACTGGCTCTCCATTAGTCCTCCATCAGCCTCTTCTGTAAATGGACATTCACTTACATGCTATTTCTGCAGAGTGTCAATGTTTATGCTGAAACCCCTTGTATTTCCAATACTGAAGTGTCTTCAAATATTTCTCAAGCTAATTGAGTGCATGTACAAGCACAAATAAGTCCTTTGAGAGGGATTTCTTTGATGTGTGACAAAGAAGTATAGATTTTCTACAAGAGTAACTTTATATCTCACTAGTACCCTTCTCAGTATTTAATTGTGTATCTCTCTCTCTCTCTCTCTCTCTCTCTCTCTCTCTCTCTCTCTCTCTCTAAGGGGTGGGCTGATGATGCTGTCAGTCCATGACCAGTTTCCCATTCACCCCTCTCCCTTCAAGTCAGGGGCAGTGGGGCAGTGGGGACCGTTGGGGCAGTCGGGAAAACGGGGAGGGCCGGGGCAGCAGGGACCACCCAGGCAGCGGGAGCCATCAGGAGGTGGCCAGTGTGGGCTGGGACAGCCACACTGGGCCACTTTGGCCTACAGGTCCACTCTCTGTGGATCAAAATGTGGTGGCAGAGCAATGGCGTCTTCACTAACCATAATCCCCCACACAGCTGGAACTGTTCTGGGAAACATAGAGTGGTTTCAGCTGCATGGGCGATTATGGGTGTATTATTACCATTGTCATCATTCCAGATATTCCCGTCCCAATCATCAATTATATCAGGATCGTCGCCATTCCTTATCATGGCATGAATACAATATGGATCGGGTTCTACTCCATGCCTTTCCTTATCTGCACAGAGCTGCTGCCGGAGTTTAATATTACGGCAGATCATTTGGACATGCTTATCCTCCCATTCTTTGGGTCGGTCCTGACTGGTGTGAACAATCTCTCTCATCATGGAACAGCGTTGTCGCATGGCTTCTAAATCCTCCTCTAGTTGCTCTCTCTTGTTCTGGGATTCTACTTCTCTTTGAACTAATTCTGTTTCATGCTGAACGGCGCGGCGTAAGGCTGTGGCCAGCAGCCAAAAACCATCCGTCAGCATCCCCTTTTTAACAGGAAATTTACTTTCTCGAAGGAGAGTGGCAACCCGTTCTCCCAGAGGTGCACTTGATGGATCTAACTTCTCATCCCAACTAATGGGTGGTCCCAACAAAGACAGGGTATTGGCCAACATGCCAAACCCATTGTCTTTGGATGTCCATCCAGGAATCAAGAACTGCTCAAGGCTCACCTCTTTCTTTCACTGAAACATCTCGAGACCAATCCTGCTGACTACACCAATTGTCCTGGGTAAACTTATACCTCTCACTTTGTTCGTTTTAGATTGGTCACAGTGTTTGAGCTACCGAAAGAAAATAGACACACACGTCGAGAGCACTTCAGTTTATACAAATCTTTATTACAAATTCTAAAACTGATATCAAACTATAATATGCAAGCCCTTCCCAATTATACTTATCAACGCCTGGACTGGTCCCAACTGCCGAAGCGAGGCAACGACTGCACACTTGTACTAGGTTGTCAGGGTGCCGGTAGCAGCTTCTCCACCTCCCCCAACCGGGATGTTGGCTGAACTCTAGAAGTTCTTCTTCTTGCTGAGAGATGTTGCCACCTCTCGGAGAGTCTCAAACTTCAGCAGTGGGACCATGGCTTATATTACCCAAAAACTGCTTATTCAAGCACCTATTCCCAGCACAAAAAGAAAGATAAGCGAGCACGCTAGCATGCCTAGGCTTCTATCGAATAACACAACTTTCAGCTTATCATTTTGAATACAATGGTTTATTTTGCGTCAAGGTTAGGTCTCTGCCTGAAAGACTGTGACCAAAACAAGCAGGAAGATTAAATGTTCTTGGTACACAGATATCTTTTTGTCAGATAACTGCATCTCTGGGCCCCATGGTGGAATTTAGCTTGTGTCTGCTGACTCTCAAGCAGGTTATTGATTCTCAGCCTTGCAGGACCGAAAGCATGGTTTAAATCCTCCAATACAATGGGCAGGGAAGACGACCATTGCTCTGCCACATATTTATGGCGGGTAGCGTTACGGCACCAGTTGCCCCACCTCCATCAGATCCAGAGGGCACTATGAGGCGCCTCTGGATATGAATGGGATGCTGGAGCAGCCTTTTAGAGCTGCTGTCTGAAAGGTAAGTTCCCATTTTTCCATCTGCTCCATAGCCAGTCTCAAGGCGGAGGCCCGATATGAAATGGCCTTTCCTCTCTCTCCCTCTCCCCCATTGCTCTTTCAGTTCTTTTCTGCTCTGAGGGTGTTGGAGATTCTCAGGATTAGCAAAGATCCACTGTCAGTTGAGTGCATGTTTACCTGCAAATTGATCAAGTAACATTAAGTACTGAAATTTAAGTTTACTGTACTGCCATCCAGGTAATGAATAAACCAGGTAAATGCCACTTAAGAACCCATATATGCAATAATTCATGCCCTATCCAAACAACAAATATCTTTGCCTTGGGCAAAGCCAAGAAATTGTTCATTTCTGAAGCTCTTCCTCTAAACCTCCTTCGTTACATCCACAAAAATGCAGGTTGTTGCATTTGATCTCTGCTTTTAAAACCATGACACCATAAGATATAGGTCAGAAGTAGGCCATTCAGCCTGTCAAGTCCACTCCACCATTTCATCATGAGCTGATCCATTCTCCCACTCAGCCCCACTCCTCAGCCTTCTCCCCATAGCCTTTGATAACTTGACTGAATCTCTGCCATAAATACACCATTGACCTAGCCTCCACAACTGCCCGTGGAAGCAAACTCTACATCTCTGTGTTAAATGAGTGCCCTTCAATCCTGAAGTTATGCTTTCTTGTCCTTGACTCCTCCACCATGGGAAACAATTCTGCCACATCTACTCTGTCCAGGGCTTTCAACATTCAAAATACTTGTATGAGGTCTTCCCTCATTCTTCTGAACTCCAAGGATTACAGTCTAAGAGCCGTCAAATTCAAATCCAAGAATCAGTCCAAGAATCATTCTTGAAAATCTTCTCTGAACCCTTTCCAACGTCAGCCCATCCTATCTTAAATAAGGAGCCTAAAACTGTACATTGTACTTCAGTAGTGCCTTATAAAGTCTCAATTTCACATCTCTGCTGTTGTATCCTATTCCTCTAGATATAAATGCCAACATTTCATTTGCCTTGTTCACTACTGATTCAACCTGGAGGTTAACCTTTGGGGTATCCTGCATGAGGACTTCCAACTCCCTTTGCACCTCTGAATTTTGATCTATCAAATAATAGTTAGCCCTTCCAGCAAACTACATGACCATGCACTTTCCATTTGCCACTTCTTTGCCCATTGTTATTCTGACTAGTGTGTTGCACCCTTGCAGTGGTAGTCCATATGAAGACCACTCCATAAAATTTGTGTCTCATTAGCAGGTTTCTGGATTGCTGACAGCAAACTGTCACTTTGAGGAAAGATGTGTTGACCATGGTATTAACAGTTACTTTTTCATAACATACCTCTTTCTTTCCCTGTGAAGAAGGTCTCACACCTAATTTGCAGTGAAATATCAGAAGATTTTCTCAAATTATCAAAATGTGCATCAAACCAACTATTTTTCCATGTAGAAAGGTTAGCTGATTCCAAAAAAAACATCATGCAGCTAATTTCCACCCCTTGCTATACAGTTGTCTCTAACAGATAAAATGTGCCTAAATCCTTACTAAGAATATAGTACACTCATGCAACCAATCTGAGCGCAAGAACCATTTCCAGAACAACTCAGAATGGAAAATCATACTAAGCTAAGGATACTTTCACAAGTTATTAACAAATCTGGTTTGCAATAAAACTAAGTAAATGCCTGATCATAGGTAGTGCTGCAGCCATGACTAATTCAGGCTAGCTCAGGATAGGTCTTGGTATTCATCCCAGTGCTACCTTGGTTCTCTGTGCAAATAATGTTAATGCAAAATATGTTTGATCACCAGTATTGCCAAAAGTGTTTCTAGTTGACAGAATTATATTTTGGGCTGTAGATCAATTTATGTTCATAATGTGTAATGTATAATGTGTAAAGTATGAACAACATCGAATGTTTCCCCTTGATAAAGCCATGTCATAGCTGGGATTAGAATTGTTTGTGAGATTCTTCTCCTGATGATCAGGTCATTAGTTTTGTGCTTGAGTCTAGTAATTAAAAACCAAGCTAATAATATGGAGAGGATGGTTTTCAATTAGACTACCTTTATATAAAAGCCAGAGAGGGTGTTGGCAGGGGAGAGTAAAACTCATTGTTAAATTATTTGACTAGAAATAGTAAATGTAATAACAAAAAAAAATCCTTGGGGAAAAGAATATAATCACTATTGCCAGCAAGTAGAGAATGAAATAAATGAATTCAAATGATGAAACCTTATCCAACATGCTGGAACATTTCAAAGAATAATTAGTGCAAAATGATATTTTCCAAAAATAGAAAATTACAAGCTTAAATCCATGGATTTAACTCTTCAAAAGAACCTAAAGGTACAGAATGGGATCCAGAAACCCCTTTTATCCACAGGTAAAGTAAAAGTTGTTCCGGTGTTGAATTTACCCAGAAATGTAGTCTATAGAGAAAGATACATCTCCCATAAAAACATTTCAGGAAAGCTTTTACTTTCAAAGTATGCTTGTCCGCAGAGATTTGTTCATACAACAATTGCAATTGTACTTTTTTAATTGGAACTGGAGGATGATGTACACCATGCCAAGTGTTGTGAATCTTTCTCACAGTCCACATTATTCGACCCTGACTAATTGCACAATGGATGAGTCACACAATGTCTGAGTGGGCCATTGGGCTCCAAACAGCATTTGATCAGAAGTAGTTATTTTCTTTGTGCTGCAACTGTTCTCAACTAACTAGATACCTAGTTTGGCTTAGTTCACAAATTACACAGGACAAGTAAAGTTTTGCTTCCTGAACACGTTTGGATATATTTTATGGATTTTCTGCTGCTAATTAGAAAAATCACCATAACATTTTCCTTTCACATATATAACTTATTTTAGTCTTTTCCTGTCATTTTAACATGCTTTGAGCATACACAACCTTGTCATTGAAGATTCATTTTCTGAATTCACACTTGGACTACTTCACTGCTTGTGATAATGTAATGTGTGGGGGGAGGAATATTATACTGATTGCTTGCTATTGGCAGTGGTTGCAGAGATACTCCACCCTACTGGTATAACAGATGGAGATGCTTTCCCACTGGCTAGTTTAGAGACTTTATAGTCTGTTAATAAAAGTGATATGCCATAGAGATGGTCCCGTCAAGTATTATACTAATATAAGGCTTTTATCAACAGACTATAACCACCTTTAAATTGGCCAGTGGGAAAGCATCTTCATCTGTTATAGCAGTAGGGTGGAGTACCTCTATAGCCATAGCCAATAGCAAGCAGTCAGTATAATAGCTTCCCCCCCCACCCCCCGCCCCATTACATCATCCCACTGCTGATCTTGGTGCAGTCACTGTCATGAACATGGTGAAAAGTTGCACCAGGACATTGCGATCATAAAAAAAAAGTAGTATCCATCAATGCAGGCTGACTATTGACTATTGTTGGACACTGACACAAAAGGCCTCAGATGCTGAATACAAACGAAAATCAGCAACAAGATATTTTTAGGTAAGTCGAACTATCTTGAATTATCTTTATGTTTAGCTTGAAGTTGTCTATCATAATTCCCAAGTTTTTTTTTCAGGAAGCAAACCTTTTGAGGAAATGTGTTGTCCAGTGTAATTGGCATGGTGATCAGCACTCTAACTGGATTCAGATGATCAGGGTGCTCTTAAGGTTTCCTTAGCAGGTTGTTGGCCAGCCTCGTGCTATATAGATCCTGCATTTTTAGTTATCATTTCAGATTTCCAGAAATTAATCATTACTAATCATCTTTCTTTTACTTGATATTTGTTCCATGCACTGAGTGCTTTAACTGAAGTTTTTGACACCTAACATAGAGCTTAATAGTCGAGAAGCAAGTCATTCAACACAAGCAATCTGTGCTGTTGCTTATACTCCACGCAAGTCTCCACTCAATTTACTTAATTTTCCCTCGTCAATTTAATCCTTTTAATTCTTTTTCCCTTCATATATTTATCAAGTTCCCCCTAAGAACTTTTCATTTGATCTTCTGCTACCCCCAGTCAAACAAGTTTATATTTCCTACATTGACCGAATATAATTGCTCTCTCAAAAATATCATTCTGTTTATTATCTTGCAATCTTCAATCAAACAAATGTAAAATCCCTAATTTCAAGAATATAACCATTAGCTTCTCTGATCTCTTCTCATAATTTTAATCCTTAAGCCCTAGTATAATTGCGGTTGATCCATATTTTATTATTTTCCAACTTATGTCCTTCCTGAGCTTTAGTTCCCACAATTGGTCAAAGTGCTCTAAGTGTGATTTAACCAGGGCTTTATGTATCATAATTTATATTCCCCTCAAGCCCAGGCCTTGGTTTCAAGACAAATATTCCTTTACTTTGTATGTTCTGTCTTTGTTGAGTATGTGCAGTAGTTCAATTGCAAGCATTCTTTTTGATTCAGAGATAATAGCCGTGCTCTAGATAACTGAGCATCGGAAGACCTTTGTGGCACTCTAGAACAATGATAGAACCTGTTGTGTGAGATATTAACCATATTTACTCTGTCAGAAGGGATCCCAAGGCAGCAATTTAAAGAAGGACAGGAATCTTTCTCTGATGTCCTTTACAATATTTCTCTACCAAGCTAAAATATTAAGATCAAGTTATGTCACTGATTCTACTATTGTTTATGGGAGCTTGATGTGTGCAACCATGTTTCCAACATGAAAATAGTTTTGATAGTTTAAGGAATACTTAATTGACATAAGTGCATGTTGGTTCATACTGTGGACGTGGAAGATGTTATATACTGTATAAGTGTTGGTTTCCAAACATTGTGCAGAGATGACCAGAATGAGGGAGTGATATAGAGACTTACATTTGAACAAACTTTGGGTTTAAAAGCATCAACTATTTTATAAAATAATATGATCAATGGAAACACAACTGAAGCTGACTGCTGTGAATTGTGGCTTTGCTCTGTGGTTTGTGGAGCTGATGAAAATAGAATCAATATCCCCTGGACAGAAGTGGTTCCAGCAAATTAGAGGATGTAAAAGTCTGATCAGATGCTTAGAATAATTACAGAGAGAACTTTTTGGACATAAATTTAGTTAAAAATAATCTGCACATCATTATCCAAAAAATGTTGCTGCCCCACTTGGAATATTAATTATTTGTAAACTTTTCAAATGTGTAAATAGTTATGTGAATTGCTGTTAGTTTATACTCCATCTTACTTTACATAAGTGTAATAATGGTTTGTTAATATTGCCAAAGTAATAGACCCCAACTTTCTGCAATGAATATCACAAGGTGCATATTCAGGGATTCCTAAATTGAGGACTAATTTCTAATCATTAGGAAAGGCAATTCCTTCTTTTAAAGTTTTGCAGAAAATATTCCTTCATGTTATTTGTGTTTGCTGTGGAAAACTTGCAAAATATCAGGGGCAGTTATGTGCAGTGCACAAAAGTGACTGAAAAACTCAGCAGCCCCATGTATCCTTAGAAAGGTAAAAGGCAGTCAATGTTTCGGGCCTAAGCCCTTCATCAGGAATGCTGAAAATTAGGAATATGCCCAATTAAGAAGGTTGGGGATTGAAGTGGATGTCCACTGGGAGATTTGTTGTTGCAGCAGACAGAATGAAAGTGCTCACAAAGTTCCTTTGATCTGCATCTCGTCTCATCAAAGTAGAGAAGGCCACATCGGGAGCACCAAATGCAGTAAATGACCCCTATAGATTCACAGCTGAAGTGTTACTTCACTTGGAAGGAGTGTTTGTTGCCCCAAATGGTAGTGAGGGAGGAGGTCTGAGTGCAGGTGTAACACTTCTTGCAGTCATGTGGGTAGGTATTATAGGGGTGGGGCCAATTAATAGGAAGGAATGAGGGAGTCGTGGAAGAAAGCAGAGGGGAAAATGGTGGAATCCCGTTGTAGGTGATAGAAATTGTGGAGAGCAGTATGCTGGATGCGGAAGTTGGTGGAATGGTAAGAAAGAATAAAGGGAACCCTGTTCTTTTTACATATGTGTTGGGGAGTGGGACCAGGACAGATTTTCTTTTATAATAAAATTTTCTTTTTATAATAAAATATTATTATAATATAACTTGATTAATTGAGAATGCAGGGTACTTGGGTGGAATGGTATGATCTAAAGGGTAATGCATTATTTTTTGACATTTAATGTGTATTATGTATTTTTCAATGTGGAATTTAAATTTCAATAAAAATATTGGAAAAGAAAAGAACCTAGCTCTAAAGTATGCCTGACCATTGAAATGATTAATTGTGACTGGAATAATGGAGTCATTAAAGAGATCTAGTGATTATAGAATTGGCTTGGCAGCATGTATAAAATAGTCCTGCAGTTATCTATGTATTAATTTGACTGTATTGATGTGCACACTGCAATCTATCTCCAATGTGTTATTTTGCTTGAGGGAAACAATGATGGCATTTCCGAAGTGACAGTGTTTCCAATTATGATTAACTGAGCAGCAAAAGAATCTAATGTATTGCAGTAATCTCTGTATTTATTGCTAAGTAGTCTTTTCACTATTTTGGTTGCTGGACAGAGGGTTTGTACTTATTTATTCAGTGAAAGACGTGCACTATTTCATTATGCAGTTGAACATTAATGCAGAGATTTTTAGAAAACATTAGAAATAGGTGATGCAAAGGATCAAATAAAACACTCTTTCCTACAGGCATTACTGGAAATAGCATCTCTTTGCTTGATCTATCGATTCTCATTTCTGTCCAGGTGTTGACTTTTGCCCTGGGATTGGAAATAGATGGAAGGAGTTAAAAAATGGAATTCAACCCAATCAACTTTGAATAAATAGTCATCTGTCACGACATTTTAACAGGAGTACATAAATAAATGTTCCCAATGTTTGGGATTTAAATTCTGCTGCCTGCACTTGCTCAGATTCTGGGAACCAAATAGATAGAGGGAGGTGAGCATGGACATCAGTAGTTTTGTTCCATTTCAGCTCAGCCAGTGGGACAATTTGAGCCAAGGTGTCTCAACTGAGAGAAGATGGCTTCCTCCTCCCCACCTTTCCTGGTCGGCTGATCCATGATCTCTCTCTCTCTCTCTATCTCTCTCTCTCTCTCTCTCTCTCTCACTCTCTCTATTTCTCTATCTCTCTCTCTCTCACTCTCTCTATTTCTCTATCTCTCTCTCTCTCTCTCTCTCTCTCTCTCTCTCACTCTCTCTATTTCTCTCTCTCTTTATCCCCCTCCCTCTCCCTCCCCCTTCATTCCACGGTTTCCCAGTCTTTGTCAGACCTCCTCAATTTTTCCCAGAGATAAAGCTGGAGGGCTTCAGTAGTTTGTATTGTTCATTTCAGCCATTCTCAATGGGTGCTATGGGGGCCACAGCATCTTTAAGTTTCATTTTCTTTTCACCTTGTGTAACATAGATATTTGTTACGTTTTTTATGTAGATGGTAGGAGAGAAGTATGGAAGAAATCAAAACCTGACTGCTTCAAAGGGAAGGGGGCTCATAAACTTTACGCTGAGTGCTAAGAGGGCCATGGACAAAAAAAAGGTTGAGAATGGCTGGTTTATTTAATGCACAGCTCAGATCATTACCTTCCATTCATTACAGTATCAGATCTCGGGCACATGCTGTAATTAATGTATTAAGCATTGTACTCAACTAACTCTGATTCAACAGCCATAAGTGCAGAGTTGGGTACTCTTTTACGCAAGCCACAGTCTTTTACACTCAGGATCCCCTTAATTCATGCCTCTCAGCTTTCTGGTTTCTCTCAATCTGATTGGCTGCTCTCAGGAACTGGATAAAAGGAATGTTAAATTAATTTTGACTTTGCACAAAGCTGCCCACTTTTGAGAGCAACCTCCCTTGAGACATCAGGGGCTACAGTTATCCCATTAAAGACCTAATATTAAAGTGTACCACAGATTTTCTTGCTGTATCTCATCTGGAAAACAATAAACAAAATCTTTGATGTCTGATGACAGATTCAATTATTTTACACGAGCTCCTTGTCATTATTTGCTTTTTTTTAAAATTGTGATACAGCAATGGCGAGTGAATGATCAGAATTTAAAACAGGTTATTGGTATTTCTTTTATATGAAAGGCTTATCTGCAATGATTATTCCCAGGTTTGAAAATGAAAGCTGAATGACAACATAACTAAAGCAGTGCAGCAAAGTGACAAGCTGTTGTCATGGAGAGAGTTGGACATGTGATTCCATCAGTCCACAAAAATGATCAAAAATAGTAGAATAGAACCTCTGCAGTAAACATGCAGTTTTAGTTGCCATGGAGTTTAGACCTCTGTCAGTCTGTTAATATTATTGCTACCATAAATGGATGTTGTGAAACCAGTAGCTGCCATGTAAATAATATTTTGTGTACTAAATGCCTTGCATGTTTGTCAGCTATTCATTATAAAATCCAAGGTTTTGTGCACAGTACATTTATCACTAATATAATGACTTGTAGTCAACTCAGCTGTTACATTATTTAAGTCTGATATTATGTAATAGAAAAGCAAGTCTTCATCACGTCTGAGTGGATAGGGTGATGTGCCCTGTCCATTGCAGAATATTAGGCTTTTGTTAAATTATGGCAAATGGACATAAAGAAACATTTTGCAAACATCTTGGATATCAGTGATGTCACTGATAGTTTTCATTATGATTGGAGTGATAATCTGAGCACCCAGTACAAATGTACCTGTTAAAGGGTAAATGCCTACAACAGCTACTGAAGACAGACTTGATGCTTGAGGGTAATCACAGACAAATGCAGACATTTTAATATTGGGATGTGTTTAGGAAGTGTTTACAGTTTAGCAATAGACATAAATATTCACTTTTCAGATTCAGATATCAGATTTATTGTCAGACTCCATATATAACATCACATACAACCCTGAGTTTCTTTTTCCTGCAGGCCAGGTAGAATTACCACTTATCGGTAGTACAAAAAAAACAATAAACAATGTACACATGTAAAAAAAAGATGTAAAAACTAACTGTGCAATAAAGAGAGGAAAAAAAAACAATAAAGTGCAAAAGTAAAAGTCTGTAGTGAGGTTGCTCTGGCTACAAGCTTATAACTTTTGGTTATAGCCCTAAGGCTGTATCCCGAATCTCCAGGAGAAGAAAGACACACACACCAGTAGAGTGTATTCGACATTGAGTTTATTCAGTGGCAGCTCTGCCTTTTATAGTTAGCTCGGCCGCATCACCGCAGGGGCGTGGCTTGAGCGGGCTGGCCATCGATTGGCTACATCAGATACCCTGGCCCCATTTGGGCCCACTGTGATCACCGGTGGTGATTAGCCAGTTTCACAGCTCTGCCGGCGGCCTATGGAAATGGGTGTTTCAGCCGTACAATGTTGCCATGTTCGACGGCCATTTTATTTTTCAGCCCGATGCGCGGCCCACTATATGACTCCCCCCCCCCCCCGAACCGTAATCCAGGCACTGTTTTTAGGAGGCCAACCCCTGTTCTGTGGGGTCAGGTGAGTGATGGGCTGGTCAAAGTCCAAGTAGGCCAGTTTCAACTGGTCGAGTGTGAAAGTCTCTTCCCTGCCGCCAATGTCGAAAACACAGGTCATTGTGTCTGATATGCGGTATGGCCCCTCATAAGGCCGCAGCAGAGGTGGCTGGTGAGCCTCGTGGCAAACAAACACATATTTACAGTCAGTTAAGGACTTTGGGATGTAAGTGTAGGGTTGGTTTGGGTGGTTTAGGTTTAGTTGGGACAGGATGCCTAGGCACGCACGTAGTTGGGACAATGTGGTCACCAGGGGCTCCCCTAAGTCCTTAGGGGCCGTCATGAATTCACTCAGTATAACTAGGGGTGGGGATACCTAACAGGACCCAAGGGAGTTTGTCAGCTCAATTACATCAGGTAACCCATGTCATTAAGGCTGTTTTAAGCTGTCTGTGGAACCTCTCCTCCAACCCTTTGGCCTATGTGTGATACGCCGTGGTGTGGTGGAGTTGGGTCCCCAGGACATGAGCTAAGGCAGTCCACAGACTGGAAGTGATTTGGGTCCCCCTGTCCGACGTAAGGTGTTCGGGGAAACGCGCTACCCAAGTGTTGAGTAAACCCTGTGCACATGCTTCTGTGGAAGCCTCTGATAGTGGCCCCGCCTTTGGCCATCTGGTCATCCAGTTGACCATTCTGAGAAGGTAACGTGCGCCTCTGGATATGGGTAGGAGCCCCACAAGGTCAATGTGCATATAGCTGAAGTGGCGACATGCTGGCTTGAATGTCTGTGGTAGATCTTTTATAAGGGTTTGGGTTTTGGATGACTGGCACTGAGTACTTGTCCTGGCCCACAGGCCCACAGACATACCTATTCGCCACTATTTTGACTATAATCCTGATGGTGGGGTGAGCCAAGTTGTAGACCGTCGAAAACCCACGTCTTCCATACAGCCAAAATGACAGGGTGAGGTTAACCTGTCAAAGTGTTGCAGAGCAGTGTGTGATTGCCGGGGGCAATCTGGATGTCCTCCAATTGTAAGCCGGGAGCACTATCCAGTACACCGGAATGTCAGGGTCTGCTTGCTGTGCATCAGCCAGGGCTGCGTAGTTGATGCTAGGGGTAGGGTCGTGCACTGCCAAGATAGCCGGATGGGATGGGGCATTAGCCACTAGATTAGATTTGCCGGCTATGTGTTCAATGTCTATTGTAAATCCGGAAATGTAGGACAGGCTCCGCTGTTGCCTTGCTGACCATAGATCTGACACCTTACTGAAGGCAAAGGTAAGGGGTTTGTGGTCCGTGTAAATTTTGAACATCCTGCCCTCCAGGAAGTAACAAAAGTGCCAAATTGCCAGGTGTAAGGCTAACAGTTCTCTATAAAGGCTCTGTACTTGAGCTCTGGTGGCCTAAGGTGTTCACTGAAAAAGACCAGCGGTTGCCATTTCCATTCACCAGTTGCTCAAGTACAACCTAAACTGCTATGCTTGGAGGTATCTGTCGTGAGGGCGGGTCAGGGCGTCTGTCTGCGTGTACATGAGGAGGGTGATGTTGGCTCGGGTGATTTTGGTGGCTTGGAAAGCCCTGGTTGCCTCCTGGGTCCATTGTATGTTTTAACTGGGTCCTGCCATGAGGTTAAAGAATGGGCTTGTGATATGTGCCACTGCAGTTATGAAGTGGTGATAAAAGTTGACCGTACCTGCAAACACTTGTAATCCCTTCGCTATCGATGGCATGGGGAAAGAGCGGATAGCATCCACCTTAGTGGGTAACGGTCTGGCTCCATCTTAGTTAATACGATGGCCCAGGAATTCAATAGACTCTCGGCCAAACTGGCACTTGACCGGGTTGATGGTTAGGCTGAAATCACTCAGCCTGGAGAATAATTGTTTTAAGTGGACAGTGTGCTGTCCATATTAATAATGTCGTCAAGGTAGACAAAAACAAATTTCAGATCCCGGCCCACTGCACCCATCAGCCTCTGGAAAGTCTGAGCCGCGTTTTTTAACCCGAAGGACATGCAGAGAAATTCAAACAATCCAAAGGGGGTTATGATGGCATTTCTTTTGTTCTGCGGTGTACTGGGATCTGGTGATAGCCCCCGATGAGGTCCACCTTTGAGAATATCCGTGCCCCTTGCACATTAGCAGTGAAGTCTTGGATATGGGGGACAGGATATCTGTCTGGTATGGTGGCCTAGTTAAGGCGGTGGTAGTTTCCACACGGCCTCTAACTATCCACTGCCTTGGAGACCAAGTGGAGAGGGGAGACCCAAGGACTATTGTAGTGCCGCACAATGCCGAGTTCCTCCATCTTTTTGAATTAGTCCCTGGCTAGGTTGAGTTTCTTGGGGGGGGGGAAGGGGAGGGATCTCTGTAACAATTTGGTGCCTCACCCCATGTTTGAGTTCTGCCGAATGAAAGTGAAGTGTGGTGATGGAGGGGATTCTGCTGGGACCCGAGCAAATTTGTTGTCTGCAGTACTCACTGAGTGCAGGTGGGGGCTGGTGAGTTCAGTGCCCTTGAGTGAGAGTGACTGAAATGTCTGGGTGGGCACCAGCTGATGCTCCATGATATCTACCAGGAGTGAGTTGGCCTGCAGGAAATCTGCACCCACTAATGGTTGTTGCACAGTTGTCACCATAAACCTCCAAGTGAATAGTCTGTCCCTGAAGTGCAGGGGAATGGTGCGGGTGCTGAATGTTTGGATGTTGGAAACATTTGCCGCACAGAACACCTGGCCCACTTTAACACAGCGGGTCTCCAGGCTAGACGGGGTAATGATGCTGTATCATGCCCCAGTGTCCAGCAAGAAAGTCTTGAATGTGTAGCAGGCTGTGCAGTTGGCTGTTGTTGCAGCCATTAACGATGGGAGTTTCCCTGGAACACGCAGGGGGAGTGGCATCAATGGGCCTTGGAACCCCACTGTCGGTGATAGGAACAGTACTGCTCACTGGTGGGGCATGGTGTTCGGACAGTCGGTCAGATGGACGGTCAGTTGGTGCTCTTCCTGGCCGGGTGCTGTTGATGCGGTACTGTCACCTGCTCGAGCAAAGCACAGACGTCCCTCTTCGCCTCCCATAGCAGGTCTGCTCAGGCAACCACCTTCCTGGAGTCATTGAAGTCTTCCTCTGCGATGAGCAGCTGGATGTCTTGGGGCAGCCTCTTCAGGAAGATCTGCTGAAACAGCAGACAGGAGGTGTGCCATTGTTGAGAGCAAGCATGTCACTCATGAGGGAGGAAGGGGCCCTAACCCCAAACTGCGATATGCAACAATTGGGCAGTGTGCTCGTGCTCTGAGAGCCTGAAAGTGTGGGTTAACACCTCTTTGATGACCACATACCTTCCTTGTTCCAGGGGCTGCTGGAGGAAGTCAATAATACGGGCTGCAGTGTCCTGATCGAGGGCACTGACCACATGGTAGTAGCAAGTGTCAGCACCGGAGATCCGTTGAATGGTGAACTGCACCTCAGCATGCTGAAATTTCACCCATAGTTACAATGACCAGAAGCCAGGCAGCTTCAATGCGACGGTGTTGATCACAGGTTGCTCTTCCATCTTTGGGTCCAAAGCACCATTTGGACCAATTAGGGTCATCACTGTAGCGAGATCACTACGGCTACAGGTAGGTTATAGCACTCGTTTATAGCCCTAAGGATGTATCTCGAATCTGCAGGAGAAGAAAGATATACTCACCAGTAGACAGTATTGAACAGTTTTGGACTCTGAGTTTATTCAGTGGCAGCTCTGCCTTTTATAGTCAGCTCAGCCATGTCACTACCGGGGTGTGGCTTGAGCGGGCTGGCCGCCGATTGCTTACCTTGGAAGCCCAGGTCCCAATTTGGCCCCCTGTTTTCCACTGGTGGTGATTGGCCAGTTACACCACTCTGCCGGCGGCCTATGGAAATGGGAGTTTCAGACCAGACGATGCTTTGCCAGTTGCCATGTTTGACAGCCATTTCCCATGTCAGCCCAGGGCACGGGCTGCAGGCCACTACAAGTCTTACATTACTCCCTGATTGTTGTTGAGGTTAAATATGCTTACTGAATTCTAGATCAATGGTTCTCAACCTTTTTCTTTCCACTCACATACCACTTTAAGTAATCCCTATATCATAAGTCCGAGGCGCTCTAATATTTGCCAAAGCCCTTTCCTACTCACGGTGTCAAAGGCTTTGGTGAGATCAACAAAGGTGATGTAGAGTCCTTTGTTTTGTTCTCTGCACTTTTCTTGGAACTGTCTGAGGGCAAAGACCATGTCAGTAGTTCCTCTATTTGCGTGAAAGCCGCACTGTGATTCTGGGAGAACATTTTCGGCGACACTAGGTATTATTCTATTTAGGAGAATCCTAGCGAAGATTTTGCTTGCAATGAAGAGCAACCTGATTCCCCCAAAGTTCCTCAACATGGTTATCCAACTGCACGAAAACCAACAAGGTCGGGTCAGATACAGCAATGAGCTCTCTGAACCCTTCTCCATTAACAATGGCGTGAAGCAAGGCTGCGTTCTCGCACAAACCCTCTTTTCAATCTTCTTCAGCATGATGCTGAAACAAGCCATGAAAGACCTCAACAATGAAGACGCTGTTTACATCCGGTACCACACGGATGGCAGTCTCTTCAATCTGAGGTGCCTGCAAGCTCACACCAAGACACAAAGAGCAACTTGTCCATGAACTACTCTTTGCAGATGATGCCACTTTATTTGCCCATTCAGAGCCTGCTCTTCAGCGCTTGTCATCCTCTTTTGTGGAAACTGCCAAAAGGTTTGGCCTGGAAGTGAGCCTGAAGAAAACTTAGGTCCTCCATCAGCCAGCTCCCCACCATGACTACCAGCCCCCCACATCTCCATCGGGCACACAAAACTCAAAATGGTCAACCAGTTTACCTATCTCGGCTGCACCATTTCATCGGATGCAAGGATCGACAACGAGATAGACAACAGACTCGCCAAGGCAAATAGCGCCTTTGGAAGACTACACAAAAGAGTCTGGAAAAACAACCAACTGAAAAACCTCACAAAGATTAGCATATACAGAGCCATTGTCATACCCACACTCCTGTTCGGCTCCGAATCATGGG
This sequence comes from Narcine bancroftii, assembly GCF_036971445.1. Lineage (NCBI taxonomy): Eukaryota > Metazoa > Chordata > Chondrichthyes > Torpediniformes > Narcinidae > Narcine > Narcine bancroftii. Next base: position 105,685,111 of record NC_091471.1, on the reverse strand, counting down.
TCCTTTACCGGCATCACCTATGGCTCCTAGAACGCTTCCACCAGAGTTGTCTCCGCTCCATCCTCAACATTCATTGGAGCGACTTCATCTCCAACATCGAAGTACTCGAGATGGCAGAGGCCGACAGCATCGAATCCACGCTGCTGAAGATCAAACTGTGCTGGGCAGGTCACATCTCCAGAATGGAAGACCATCGCCTTCCCAAGATCGTGTTCTATGGCGAGCTCTCCACTGGCCACCGTGACAGAGGTGCACCAAGGAAGAGGTACAAGTACTGCCTAAAGAAAGCTCTTGGTGCCTGCCACATTGACCATCGCCAGTCGGCTGATATCGCCTCAAACCGTGCATCTTGGCGCCTCACAGTTCGGCGGGCAGCAGCCTCCTTTGAAGAAGACTGCAGAGCCCACTTCACTGACAAAAGACAAAGGAGGAAAAACCCAACACCCAACCCCAACCCACCAATTTTCCCTTGCAACCGCTGCAACCGTGTCTGCCTGTCTTGCATCGGACTTGTCAGCCACAAACGAGCCTGCAGTTGATGTGGACATTACCCCTCCATAAATCTTCGTCCATGAAGCCAAGCCAAAGATATCATAAGTGTTCTGTGATTAGAATGGGATTGCTTAAGGTGGTATGTGAGTGGGAAGGGAAGATTGAGAATCACTGCTCTAGACCCAATTGTTACTGAAATGTTTTGCTTGAGAAAAATTGTCATTGGCCCATTTCCTTTGGAGATATGAAACCGTGCACATAACGTGTCAATTAGGTACGATTCAAACAGTGGTTTTCAAACTTTTTCTTTCCATCCATTTGCCACCTTAAGCAATCCCGTACTAATCACAGAGGACGTATGGCATAGGGAAAAATTTAAAGTGGTATATGAGTGGAAAGAAAAAGGTTGAGAACCACTGCGCTAGATACTTACATGTACAAATGTAATTCCATTTAACATGTACAGTATATTTTTTCTTTCTTCAATTGTGTTTCTTCTCCTCTAAAAAATTATACATTTATTTCTGCTGCCACATTATCCTCGAACCCAGGTGGCATTCACATTGACAATAGTCTTTTGCAATTTGCTGCCCTTGAGAGCACAACACAGTGAATTATTACTGAAGCTAAACAGAGTGTGTAATAACAAATTTACAGTAAACCCAATTGACATTTCTTTCATGAAAAAGTATTTTGTAGTGCACTGACAGCATTGTTTATCTGCATTTTGGCAATGTTGACCTGTCATGAAAAATTATACATCTTTTGTTGATAAACCTACGTCAAAATGTGGTATATTACTTTATTTGCATTATTATTTTAGTGGATTCACAATGCAGTTTGGAGCTGCCTGACTTATGGCACATCAAGGCACTCAAACACAGTATTGCTTTTCCAATTGTAAACTTATTCAATTTGATAGCTGCTGTGAAAACTCCCCAATGCAACAGAATACTCAAAGCAAGATTGAGTTATACAAAGAAGTTTTCCACAAAGAAAATGCAATTACTCCTTCATAATAGATTCTATATGGTGTTTTTTTGATGCAACATCATCAACATTATTTGTGGTGGTTTGAAGTATTATTCATTTCTTTTGAGCTTGTTCCACAGGCTGCATTATCATTTATCCATATCCCTAAATGAACCAGTATTAATTAAGAGGTAAAATGTATTGATGCAGCCTCAGTTTTTTTAACTAACACTCTCATCTGCTTGGCGCATTTGTCCTCAGACTTATCTTCTGTTCCTGTGCTGAACTTGACAATTTTATTACAATCACCACCAACTTCCAATCTGGCCTTAAAAATATATCTCCTCTCCCTGATACCTCTGTTTCCATCTCAGGGGACAAATCCACCAACTCTCACAGCTCCCTGGATTATACTACTTCTTATTCTGTCCCTTGTAATGATGCCATCCTTTTGTCCACCTCTGCCGCATCTGTTCCCAGGATGATGCCTTCCACTCAGGACATCCAAAATGTTCTCTTTCTTTAATAAAGATGAATCCCCTCCCCAAACCTGCCTTATTCTCATTGATAAAACCCACACACATATCTCCTCTGTTTCTTGTACTTTTGCTCTTACCCCATCTCCCCCCTAGTCAGAACAAGTGCAGAGACCCTCTGTCTTCTACCTATCTTCCCTACTGAAGACCCCCTTCTCCCACCTTAAACCCTCTTCATCCTCTTGAAACCTGATCCTGTTCTTCTACCTGCTCTGGATCTTTATATTTCCAGCTCACACTCCGAAACATCAACCATTTCAAATTTACCACTCCGTCATTTATTCTAATTTCACTCTCTTGGAACATTCTGGCCTCTATTCTCTCCACACCAATCCCAAACTCACTATCAAACCTGCAGATAAGGGTGGTGCAGTTGTGGTCTGGTGCATAGCCCTCTAACTTGCCGAGGCCAGACGACAGCTCTCCAACACCTCCACTTATTTACCCCTTGAACAGGGTCCCAGAAATAAACATCAAGCCATTGTCCCATGCACTGTCTCCTCCCACAGCATACAACTTCATTGATTCCCAACTCTACACTGCTTGGATCTATCTCCTAACCAAGATTTACAAACCCAATTGTCCAGTTGACCGATCATACCCACCAAACTTCTGCCCCATCAAACTAGTACGATCTTACCTCAAATCTATATTTACTCCTGCTACAGTCCCTCCCTGTCTACATTGTGATACCTCACATATACTCTATCACTTTAACTACTTCCAATTGCCTGAGGTGCAGGTCCTCATTTTTACTATAGGTGTCCAATCTCTATACTGCTCCATCCCTCATATTGAACATCTCAAAGCAGTGATGTCATGTATGTATGTACTCTGGCAAAAAATCTGAAATCTAATCTAAATCGGAGAATGGAGATTCGGAGGAATTTCTTTAGCTGGAGGGTGGTGAATCTGTGGAATTTGTTGCCACAGGCTGTTGTAGAGGCTAAGTCATTGGGTGTTTTTAAAGCAGAGACTGATAGGTCTTGATTAGCCAGGTCATCAAAGGTTATGGGGAGAAGGTTGGACAGTTGGACTGAGGGGGAAAATGGATCAGCTCATAATTAAATGGTGGGGCTGACTTGATGGACTGATTAGCCCAGTGGTTCTCAACCTTTTTTTTTCCATTCACGTATCACTTTAAGTATTCCCTTTGCCGTAGGTGATCTGTGATTAGCAAGGGATTGCTTAAGGTGGTATTTGAGTGGAAAGAAAAAGGTTGAAAACCATTGTTTGATTCGTACCTAATTGACTCCTTATGTGCACGGTTTCATAACTCCAAAGGAAATGGGCCAATGACAGTTTTTCTCAAGCAAAACATGTCAATAAAAATTCGGTCTAGAGTAATGATTCTCAACCTTCTCTTCCCATTCACGTACCACCATAAGCAATCCCTTACTAATCACTGAGCACCGACGGCATAGGGATTATTTAAAGAGGTATGTGAGTGGAAAGAAAAAGATTGAGAACCACTAGACTAGCCTATTTACAATGGACTTATAGTCTCACTTTAAACCTATGTCCTCCAGTTATCAATTCCCCTACTCTTTATTGGATAACAGGAATTTTACTGTAGTAACAAACAATGGTGATTTGCCAAATCAAATTCAGGCAAAAATACATACTGAAAATAAACAGAATGATACAGCAAATCTTAATTTTGTAAATACTTGCAATGAATTATGTTTTATAATTTAATATAGTATGTTTCAGATTATCCGTAAACCACTGAACCGAAATTCTCAGTTATCTGAAATTTTGAAAGTTCAAAAAAATGATTTTTTCTTAAGTGTATGGATTTGTGGCGGCCCACCACCACAGAGATCGAGGCAGCACATCGCGCTGTGCACGCGGTAGTAAACAGCACCATAACATACTGTAACTCATACCTTAACACAGCGAACCAGTGCGGTTGAAAGCTGGAGGAGTACAAGACCAGCAGCCCTAAAATGGCAATGGCCATGCTGCCCAGCTAACAGATCAATAACAGGCTGGGGAAGAAGGGTATTCACATGCAAAAAGGTTTTTACCCGCTATTGTTTTTCATGCGGCTGAAGTCAGCCAATCAAACAAATGGCAGGATCTCCAATTGTATAAAAGGAGCCTTTCCAGCCTCAATAAATCTCAGAGCTTAACCCCCCACACTGCGAGTATGTGTATTTCTTTGTAGCAGTCAGCTACACATTTATCTTATTTTGTGAGCAGAGATCATATATTTTGGTAAGAATTAAACATTATTTCATTATTTGTTGTTTGACCACTGATGCAAGTACTCTACTGATGCTACTGGGCAGCTTAAAGCCATTTCAAGATTCAATTTATTATCATAGTAATAATGTTCTATTACATGAAATCTCTTTTTGCCTGCTGCAGGGCAGACAGATTCATCACTAGCAGGGATTACCTAAATGCCTCTTACAGTTCTTTTGGTCAGACTTACAGCCAGACAGAGAAGCAAAAGTCCCCCCAGAGTCACTGAGTGTCTGTTGATTCTCCTCCAGCACTTGCAGAACCACACAGAGTCATTCCAAACCACTGGCAACCCGAGCTGTAGATCCAAACCTCCGACACAGTCAGCACCTCCTTGCATCCTGGTTCCGATACCTGGTAGCCCTCTAGCCAGTTTGACCCAGTCTCCAGCAGTCAACAGCCCGGCACGAGTCTCCCGAGTTATCTGAAAAACATCCGGTCCCAAGCATTTCGGATAATCGAAACATACTGTATTAAGCAAGTTACAAGTCTAATTGTGACTGTACTAAATCTTCTTAATTGTTTTATTTCCATACTAAGATCTCATTTATCTTGAAAAATGTATTATCAAACCTGGTTCCTGTGAAATGAGATGTAACAGTGATAAAAATTTGCATTTTTATGGTAAAATTCCATAGCTATTTACGTATTATCAGACAAAGATAGACTCCAAGGCATCTAAGTGGATATGAGGACAAGTCAAATAGGTTGCAATAAGAAAGAGAAGTAGAACAGTTTGGAAGTGAATTCCACTGACCAGATCAGTTAACGGTGGAGGACATGATCACCAATGGTGGATCAATCAAATTTTTGGGTGCTCTAGAGATTAGAATTGTAGGTGTGGGGTAACTCAATGGTAGTGGTAAAGAAGAGGTAACAAGGAGAGCAAAGAGCAAGAAATCTATGAAAACATGACAATTTTAGAATTAAACCATTGCCTAACAGGAAGCTATGGACAAACAGTGCACACATAGATGATATGGCATATGATAAAATTAGGACATTAGAATTTCCTATGAGCTTTTAAGGGAAGTGGAAGATGCAAGAGCAGCGAGGAATAATCAGGTCTGGAAATAACAAAGGTAAGGATGGGGAGTTAATAGATAAGGATAAGTTGTGGCCAGGACATTTTCAAACCATGTGATGCTGTGCATATGTGGTCAGAAACTCAACTCGGGGTTGAAAATTGTGGGTAATTTAATTGGCTCCAGATAATTAATGGAGAGAAAGAGGCCCTCTCTATCTGGTCATTATCTGGGGCATATTTTTATTTACAGTATATTATTTAAAACACAGTAGAATCTGATTCAAAGCATTGAGACTCGTACCTTCGAATTACACCCAATTAACCTACAACCTACATGTACAAAATATAGTTAGGGTCATCCTCAAAAAGTGTTCAGTCTAAATTTAAACTACACCTTTTGACTTACTGTTACATTTATACCTTGCACTTTTGTTTGATTATTACACTACCTGCTTTATTTGAATATAGGTTGATCCCTTAAAGGCACCGCATAACAAAACTTTACCATTTATCTTGATATTTGTGACAATAAACAATTCAATTTAATGTTTCTGAGAATTAATTAAATTGGGTGTCTCAAAATCATCTGATTAATTCACATTTGATTAGATGTACTTTGCCATACCATTTTTAAATTGGATTTATGTTTTAATTTTAATTACATGAACTCCAAATCTATCTGGTTTTGGAGGTTGGATGTAACTTGTCTTTATCTACAAAAATGTAGCAATTTTTAATCCTACTATTGAGTTATTTTGTAGTTCATGTTATCATTCCAATTTAAATAAATTTAGAAATTGTTAATGCCATTAGAAAAATCCTGTTTTAGTAAATCAAATGTAAACCTTTTGTATTCAGGTATACGATCCTTTATCCGGAACCTTTGGGGGACAGTGTGTTCCAAATTTTGGATTTTTCCAGATTTCGGAAAGCCCATCGGAATTGTGCTGCCGTATCCACCCCCACCCCCTTCCAGTCGCCCGGCCATCTCCCCAACCGCCGGTCCCTCGGCCACCTCCCCTAAGCGCCAGTCCCTCAGCTGCCTCCCCCAAGCACTGGCCGCCTCCCCCAACTGCCGGCTGCCCAGCCACCTCTCTCCCCACTTTCCGGATTTTGGAGTTTTCCGGATTTTAGATGTCCGGATAAATGATTGTGTACCTGTACTATGCAACAGTTTTCTATGTAATCTCATCTTTTTAGAAGTTTATTGTTGAACCATCCATTGCAGATTCTCCACAAACATAGACCTTATAGTGTCATTCATTTTGGGCTGTCACAGTTAGCGTAGCGGTTAGTGAAACACCTCTACGGCGCCAACGATCGGGAGCGGGGTTCGAATCCTGCGCTGTCTGTAAGGAGTTTGTACATTCTTCTCGTGTCTGTGTGGGTTTTCCCTAGGGGCTCCGGTTTCCTCCCACCATTCAAAACATACTGAGGTTGTAGGTTAATAAGGTGTAAATTGGGCGGCATAGACTTGTGGGCTGAAATGGCCCGTTACCATGCTATAGATCTAAATTTAAATTTAAATTGAATTAAAAATAGAAAATGGAGGAAGTGCACGAAAACTCAGTCACGACATGTGAAGAGTAAACTCAAACTATGAAATTCAAGGGTGTCATTTGCCTGTTTTTTACTTGAATAGATGTAAATAGATACTTGTTTCCAGCACTTATTTTGCTTTTATTTCAAACATCCACCATTGTTTTGCTTTTCATTTATCTGTAGCTGAAGATACACCCAGAGTGACCATGCCTGACTGTTCAACAGACCATTCACCTGCTGTGCTCACTTTAGAACATAGAAGACTACTCCACAGTGCAGGCCCTTCAGCCCTCGATGTTGTGCCGACCCATATATTCCTTTTAAAATGTTCTAAACCCTCCTTACACCGTAACCCTCTATTTTTCTTTCATCCATGTGCCTGTCTAAGAGTCTTTTAAATGCCCCTAATGTTTGAACCTCCACCACCATTCCTGGCAAGGCATTCCAAGTACCCACAACTCTGCATAATAAACTTATCCCTGATGTCTCCCCTAAACTTCCCTTCACTTTGTGCACAAGTCCTCTGGTGTTTGCTGATCCTGCCCTGGGAAACAGGTGCTGGCTGTCCACTCTATCTATGTCTATCATAATCTTGTAGACCTCTATTATGTCTCCTCTTATCCTTGTACACTCCAAGGAGAAAAGTCCTAGTTCTGCTAACCTTCCTTCATAAGACTTACTTTCCAATCCAGGCAACATCCTGGTAAATCTGACTCCATAACTTCCTTATCCTTCCTATAATGAGGTGACCAGATCAGCCTGTTGAACTTCTCTGAAACAATGAATTGTCATTTTAACTTAATTTTGAATCATCCTGTAAAATGTTAAGTTTTCTTAGAGTGAAATAATATGGAAAAAAACCCTGTTGTCTGGAATTCAAGCAACTGGCAGCCTCAAGTGACCGGCAAAAAAATTGTGGAAAATATATAGGTAAAAAATACAGAGTTTTAAAATTGGTGCACCTCACATTAGTTCACCAATCAGGCAACACACAATCATGCAACTAGAAAATTAATTTCTCTACCAATCCCCATATGTGCCATATACCAAAAGTTTTATCCTATCATGAAAAAGTGCTTCTTTAAATTCACTCTAATTGAATGAATGTTGCTCATTGAGACATTTTAACAATATTCCAGTGCCTACGTGACTTAAAGACCCGTAGACCTGTAATGATGTAACTCCCAGCATCTCAGGTGATAATCAAAGTCCGTAACATGGTTTGAGAAAAAAATTAGCACAAATGATTTCAAAATGGAAGGCAGTTTCTGGCAACTCCTGATCATACTTCAAAATTCCACAACTTGCCAACTACTTTATTTAATGATTGGGCAGACCATATTGCCTATAGCAGATGAAATGGTGTGAATACAATTTGACTGCTCTGTAAATTGGGCAGTTAAATCGATAGGCCATTGGCATTGAACAAAATTGTACACTCTAACCATATTTAGTGCCTGCTAAAAATGATTGATTGCATTTATATTAAACAGGGTGTCACAGTTAGTGTAGCATTTACCGGAAAGCAGTTACAGCGCCAGCGACCTTAGTTTGAATCCGACGCAGTCTGTAAGGAGTATATTCATTCTTCCTGTGTCTGCGTGGGTTTCACTCAACTATTCGAAAAACATACAGGGTTTATAGGTTAACAGGGGTATTTGGGAAGCACAGCCTAGTGCTGCTCCAGGGGGTTTAAGATAGATTAGCAGGGGGGTGGGAATCAGAATGTTAGAGTAGCTAGTGAGGCAGAAGAGGATAAAGGTCATGGAGGGAATGCATGTATAGACAGAAATCAAAGCTTTGTATGTGATAGAAATGTTCTCAGGTGTATTTATTTCAGTGAAAGAAGTATTATCAGAAAGGCAGACAATCTTAGGCCATGGATTGGCTCATGGGATTATGACATTATTGCTATTAGTGAGATGAGGAATAGAAAATGGCAGTGCTGCCATTGGTGCAGACCCAAATGGCCTAATCTTGTTCTGATTTCTTGTGTCAGCCAAAATTAGATATTTACATTTATTGTTCAAATAATTCTAACATTGTTTTGAGAAATTTATTAACACATCATCAAGAAAAGTCAGTCAGTCCGTGACTGGACCCTTTTAGAGGATCATAATTCATGAGAAGAGGAACCAAGCAGATCTGAGACCAAGATGGTCCAGGGTGAACTCATTTAAAGGATAGTTCATGAAAGATAATAGCTGATTTCTAATAGCAGAATAACTATCAATTTTCATAGATGAGAAATAAAAATAAATAAATTCTTAAAAGAAATCAGCTCAGCAATTACTCCAGGGTATTTTTTGTCATTATATTAAAGATTTTGTTTATCTTAGTAGTCAAAGTTTTATAAAGCATGAGAACTTCAGAAAACAGATAAATAGAAAACCATTCTTAAATTTCCATGTATAAAGCTATGCTGAGATTATAAAGTTGTGGTAAAGTATTCTATTACTGGGACACTATAGACATCAGTGTACACATTGTCAAGTTGATGTATCCACTGGGAAGACACTGTAGAATCCAGAGCAACACCTCCAGCCTTGCATGTTTGGCTTATATACATCACTGCTTCTGTCACATCGACAGGAAATGATGTCATCAGCCCAGATAAAAACCTGTGTTGGATGCAGATCAATTTCCCACATTTTACACAGCTCATCTACCATTTTAAGAGCTGGTTTGCTTGCTGGTAAGTAAGTCGGAACATAGTTACATTTTGCTCAGGGTTTTTATCAATGTGTAGCAAGTTCTCGCAGTTGTGTGATATGGAGATGCTTTAATTTTAGCCATGTAATCAATCTTAAAGAGATGTAATCAATGTTATTGTTGCTATAGTTAAGTTATCTCACAGTGGTGCAATTAATAGAGTACTACCTCACAACTCCAGTGACTTGGCTTCTGCCCGGAGCTCTGTGTGCAGTTTGTGCATTCTCCCTGTGACCATGTGAGCTTCCTGTGGATTTCTCAACGATGTGGGCAGGTAGATTATTGGCCATTGCTGTAGTGTGTAAGTGAGTTGTAGAATCTGAGGGGAAATGATAGGAGTGTGGGAAAATGTAAAAAGGAATAATATAGATTTGTAAAATTGGTTACGGGAAAGTCAGAGCAAACTTTGATGGGCCAAAGGGGCATTTTCATACTGCATCATTGTCGTGGAAAAAAATGGACACTGGAAGGTATTTAGACATAAAGGTTTTACTGTTGTGTTGCCTTTGGCAGAAGTATACATTCAACTGAGTGCCCTTTAGTTCATTAGGATTTGTGTGCCAAAATATTTTCTTTTGTATTTGAGAAAGATAATCAAAGATTGATGAATATCCTATTCTTGCAATTTAAAATACATTTAGCAGTTTCAAGTTTTGTGATTTTCTTTTTTCTATAAAACATCTACTTCTGAAAATCGAAGTTGGAATTTATTTTGGGGGGAGGGGGGGAATGTAAGTTGTTGGCCTTACCTCGGGCACAAAATAATTTGGCATTGGCCTTGGGTGTGCCTCAGGGATTGATGCTGGGACCATTGTTTGTTCATATCAATAATCTGGATGATAATGTGGGCAACTGAATTAGCAAGTCACTCTTATGAAAAGATACTTCTTACCTTTTCATGTTGGCCCAGAAAAGCCTGCTCCGATGTTCCCTTTCAGCCTGGAGGTGGCTGGGACATTGATGCGGTGTTCAGGAGGTGTGGCTACTGGTGCCATGATGCCATACGTATGTGCTGAGCAATGGCTGACTTCATTACCCATAATCCCCCACGCAGCTGGAACTACTCTACATTTCCAAGAATGTTTCCAGTTGCATGAGGGATTATGGGTAGGGTAGACAGTCATTGCTCTGCCACGCATTGAGTTGTTGGTGCTGATGAGTGGCCCCGAAGGATGAAGTGGCCTGGTGAGGTGCCAGAGGCTGGAGCGGGCAGCAGGGCCGTGACGGCCCCTGCCGGCTCCCCCCTGCCCTGAGGGGATCGTGGAGGGAGAGGGAAAGAGAAAAGTGTGATATGTCTCAGACTGATAGTATCAGTGCAATATCATCAGCCCATCCCTAGCCAACCGCTTGCAGTGGAAATACATTCATGATGTGTTGCAGAGTGCTCCGCTCTGTCATTTACAGTACATCAGAGGGGGGTATTGGAGTCAGCGCCTTGGAGCCAGTCAGGGAGCATTCATGAAGATGAGTTTTCCAACGTGAGGGCAGAGAATCTCAGCATTTACGTTCAGATTTGTTTGCTTTATGAAAGGGCTTTATGATTGGAGGCATTGTTGACAACAAGGAAGGCTTTCAAAGCTTACAGAAGCATCTAGACCAACTGGAAAAATGGGACAGAAAATGGCAGATGGAATTTAATGCAGAAAAGTGTGATGTGTTGCATTTTGGAAGGACCTACATAGCAAATGGTAGGGCACTGAGGATTGTGGAGGAACAAAGGGATCTGAGAATACAGATACATAATTCCCTAAAGGTGGTGTCACAGGTAGACAGGGCTGTACAGAAAGTTGTTGACATCTTGGCCTTCATAAATCAAAGTATTGAGTACAGGAGTTGAGATGTTATGGTGAGGTTGTATAAGACATTGGAGAGGCCAAATTTGGATTATTGTGTGCAGTTCTGATCACCAAATTACAGGAAGGATAGCAGTAAGATTGAAAGAGTGCAGAGAAGATTTTACTAGGGTCTTCATGGGTTTACAGCAGTTGAATTACAGGGAAAGATTAAACAGGTTGTGACTTTATTCCTTAGAGCATAGAAGAATGAGGGGAGATTTGATAGAGGCTTGCAAAATTATGAGGGATACTGACAGAGTAAATATGAGTATGCTCCTTCCACTTAAGTTGGGAGAGATAATTTTATCTCATGGGACATGGCTTTATAGTGAAAGGGAAAAGGTTTTAGGGGAACATTAGGAGGAACTTCTTCACTTAGAGAGTGATGGGAGTTTGGAACAAGCTACCATCTGACATGGTAAATGTGGGCTCACTCTTAAGTTTTAAGAATAAAATAGATTGGTACATGGATGCGAGAGGTCTGGAGGATTATGGAATGGGTGCAGGTCAGTGGGACTAGCGGAATAATATTTTGGCACTGACTAGAATGGCAGAATGGCCTGTTTTCTATGTTGAAGTTTTCTATGGTTCTCTGGCTCTTTGGGCCTGTTAACATGTTATGTCTAATTTTATTTCTAAATTAAACATTGCAGGATGTTGGTGTCACAAACAAAGCTATCATTTATTGAACAAAATTGCAGGTTACAAGATGACCTGAAATGTCTTCCTAAACTACTCTTGGTACCTATGATAAAAGTACCACAAATGGTGTACAGTCTGTCAGATAAGCGATTGCTTTTGCTCCAGTCCACATCATATATTCCAGATTATTTTATTAACTATGCTTAAATTTCCCCATCTTCCAGAGGATAGTTAATCCAGGCTAGTGAAACATCCATGGTGTTGCCATTCCTGAGAACCAGTAGACTTTAGAGAAAATCTGAAATGAAATGCTACAGAAAGTGAATTGTTTAAAAGTTAGTAATGTGGTCGACAGCATCGAGTCCACGCTGCTGAAGATCCAGCTGCGCTGGATGGGTCACGTCTCCAGAATGGAGGACCATCGCCTTCCCAAGATCGTGTTATATGGCGAGCTCTCCACTGGCCACCGTGACAGAGGTGCACCAAAGAAAAGGTACAAGGACTGCCTAAAGAAATCTCTTGGTGCCTGCCACATTGACCACCGCCAGTGGGCTGATAACGCCTCAAACCGTGCATCTTGGCGCCTCACAGTTTGGCGGGCAGCAACCTCCTTTGAAGAAGACCGCAGAGCCCACCTCACTGACAAAAGGCAAAGGAGGAAAAACCCAACACCCAACCCCAACCAACCAATTTTCCCCTGCAACCGCTGCAACCGTGTCTGCCTGTCCCGCATCGGACTTGTCAGCCACAAACGAGCCTGCAGCTGACGTGGACTTTTTACCCCCTCCATAAATCTTCGTCCGCGAAGCCAAGCCAAAGAAGAAAGAAGAAGTAATGTGGTGCGCTGTTAGACAGAATCAGACACACACAAGGTAAAGACTGTACAACAAGCTTTAATCCACGAAGACCTCCACAGAGCCAGACTGGCTGTGGCTGCAGCAACTCAGTGTGAAGCCTTGAGAGGCCAGCTCAGGCTTATATCCCAGAGGGTTATTGACACCCAACTGGGTGGGGCTTGATCCATTGAGGCAGACTGATTGGCAGTCGGCTAGGTGTTGTCCTGTCCCCTTACAGTCCTGCAGGTACAGAGATTGTTCCCTGTAGTAGGCCAGTGGTGTACCACCACAAGTAATATGTCAGAATTTATATAATTAAGAGTATTCCACTGCATGTCTGGCAAAATATCAAGTCTGCAGTGCCTTTCTTTGATAGTTTGCACAGCATACTATGGCCACCTTTCTGAAGGCCTCCACATTCAGGCACCACTAAATTACAAAGCAGACCATAATCTCTTTGTTGTCTCAGTCTGATTCCTGATCCTGGCCCTTTATCATTCATTTTGAACTAACTTTACACTCACTACCTTCAGGATCAGTTTCAGAATGTTATGGTGACAGAACCGAGAAAAGTCTTCTACCTCCAGGCCATCTGTTGAAGCAACAGTCTCCATAATCATCCACAGAATGTCATCGGCATTTTGACTGCCAATATTCAAGATGAGTTTTCTGAAGCAATATTGTATCGATTCAAATAATGATAAAATCACGGGAATCTTCCAAAAGATGAGGAGCATTCAAAAGGAATATTCTTTTAAATATTCTAGGTTTGGCACAAGTCCACATTTCTTCAACTGTTCTTCCTTCGATTGCCTCAGTAGAGGTTGCTCTGAGTGGTGAAGGTCTGGATCTGTTGTCCATGACTAGGAGGAATATAAACCGATGGGTTACCCAAGCTAGAGGCTTGACAGTACACAGAAAAATGGTGAAATAAGTAACCCTCACTCAGTTATTGCAGGAGTATATCCATTCAGAAAATGTCAGCAGATAACTCGGTGACATTCTTTAAACAATAAGCCGCAAACATGTGGCGAACCCCTTCAAACAAATGAGAAATGGTCCCTGTTCCAATTGTACTCAGGTGCATCGATGACTGCATTAGTGCCTCTCACACCTATATAGAACCCAACAATTACATTTTCACTGCCAGCATCCACCCTGTTTTAAATTTACCTGGATTGTTTCTGACTCCTCTCTGCCCTTTTGGGATCTTTTCATCTCCATCTCAGGAAACAAACCAACCATAGACTGATTACAAACCGACTGATTTCCATCTTTCTTTGGCTTGGCTTCGCGGACGAAGATTTATGGAGGGGGTAAATGTCCACGTCAGCTGCAGGCTCGATTGTGGCTGACAAGTCCGATGTGGGACAGGCAGACATGGTTGCAGCGGTTGCAGTGGAAAATTGGTTGGTTGGGGTTGGGTGTTGGGTTTTTCCTCCTTTGTCTTTTGTCAGTGAGGTGGGCTCTGCGGTCTTCTTCAAAGGAGGTTGCTGCCCGCCGAACTGTGAGGTGCCAAGATGCACGGTTTGAGGCGATATCAGCCCACTGGCAGTGGTCAATGTGGCAGGCACCAAGAGATTTCTTTAGGCAGTCCTTGTACCTCTTCTTTGGTGCACCTCTGTCACGGTGGCCAGTGGAGAGCTCGCCATATAACACGATCTTGGGAAGGCGATGGTACTCCATTCTGGAGATGTGACCCACTCAGTGCAGCTGGATCTTCAGCAGCGTGGACTCGATGCTGTCGGCCTCTGCCATCTCGAGTACTTCGATGTTAGGGATGAAGTCGCTCCAATGAATGTTGAGGATGGAGCGGAGACAACGCTACCTGGATAATACCTCTTCCAACCCTGTCTCTTGCATGGATGCCATCTGTCTCTCCCAGTTCCTGCGCCACTGTTATATCTGTTCTCAGGATGTGGCTTCCCACTCCAGGACATCCATAATGTCTTCCTTAATAAACATGGATTGCCTACTGCTGCCATTGATAAAACCAATACTTCGCAATTTTTCTAAGTTGTCCTTCATTTCTGAAGGTTAGAGTGTGAGCCAATACCCTTATAAAAATACCTGGCTATTTAAGACTGAGGCAAGGAGGATATTTTTTTCTCTCAGAAACATGCAAATCTTTAAAATTGTAATGAATTAAATGGGAAAGAGAAATGGTTAGAGTTTTATTGCAGGTTTAAGTGATTGCCAATCTGTGTGAGTCTCTGAATTAATTATGTGCATTTTAAGTGGGAGGCACTGTGTATCATATGCTGCAAGAGCACAAGCACAATTTTAAGAGCCCATTGTACTTATTGTCATCTCCTGTGAGATGCAAATCAGGCCCAATGTTCCTGCAATGACTTGAGTACTTTAGTTCAAATGAAAAGAGCCCATAAATATGACCGTTATGAAAACATCAAATGGATGTTAATGAACCTATTTATTGGCTGATGAAGGATTAATATAAAAAAATTATATGGAGAAAATAAAATAGCGTGTCCATTTTCTATATCAGCTGAAATATGATTTGAACATAAATATGAATTTTGTCTTTGAGAACAGAAAATTACTGGTGACGTACTAACTCTGCATGTAATCACACTGATAATATGGATTGTTTCTGTGTCTGACTTTCCCTCTGCATTTTGTTTTGCTTTTCATTTCAGTTTTTGCTTCCTTTAATTCAATACTTTCGGAATTGTAACAATGGGAGGGTGGGGGGAGAAAGAGCAACTAATTAATGTTACCAAAAATAGTGAGATTTGTTTGCATTGCACAGTTCCTTTTGCATCAAGCTCTGTGCATCGCAAATTACTTGGTGTGAAAGTAGATTGGAAAATTGGCGCGATGGATCAGATCAAGGGCAGTGAGTTTGTACTGAGAAAAAAAACCATTTCCCCCAGTAATCTGTAGCACATTAAGTGCATCCCACACAAGTTTTGTAGTCTCAAACCTCATTTGAATGCAGCTGACAAAATGAAGGGGGAATTTGATAGGCAACTCAGTGGAGGAGTCTGAGGATGGAGGGCTGCTACCCCTCCACAATCAGACTCTGCAACGTCAAACTCAATCAGACACTCATTTTTTTTTAAATTTTCACACTTTGAACCATATTAACCAAAATACACACAAACATTTCCCCCTTAAATATACACAATGTCATTTTCTCCCCTTCCCCCATCCCTCCTTCCCACCCCCCTCCCTACCCACTGACGTTCAACATATACAATACAATAAACCCATTAAACAATGTCATCACACAATGAAAATAAATAAGAAAATTGTGTCATCTACTTTTACACACTGGGTCAGTTCATTTCGTCTTCTCTTTTTATCATTTTAGGGAGTGGAGGTCCGCGGTAGGCCCTCTCTGTTGTGTTCCATGTACAGTTCCCAAATTTATTCAAATACTGTGACTTTATTTTTTTAATTATATGTTATTTTTTCCAATGGAATACATTTATTCATTTCCATGTACCATTGCTGTACTCTCTGTCTTTCTTCTGGTTTCCAGGTTGACATTATACATGTTTTTGTTACTGCTAAGGCTATCATAAATCTTTTTTGTGCTTCATCCAATTTGAGCCCTAATTCTTTACTTCTTGTATTACTTAGAAGAAAGATCTCTGGCTTTTTGGTATGTTGCATTTTGTGATTTTATTTAATACCTGATTTAGATCTTCCCAAAATTTTTCCATTTTCTCATATGCCAAAATTGCATGTACTGTTGTTCTCATTTCCTTCTTACAGCGAAAACATCTATCTGAATCTGTTGGGTCCCATTTATTTAACTTTTGGGGCGTAATATATAGCCCGTGTAACCAATTATATTGTATTATGCATAACCTTGTGTTTATTATATTTCTCATAGTTCCAGAGCATAGCTTTTCCCATTTTTCATTTTTTATCTTTATGTTTAGATCTTGTTCCCACTTTTTATTGGGTTTACAGCTTATTTCATTGTTCTCTTTCTTTGCAGCTTGATGTACTTGTTTGTTATAAATCTTTTAATTATAATTGTGTCTGTAATCACATATTCAAAGCTGCTTCCTTCTGGTAACCTCAGCTTCCCAATTTGTCCTTTAAGTAGGTTTTCAGTTGATGGTATGCAAACATTGTACCGTGAGTTATACCACATTTGTACTTAATATGTTCAAAGGATAATAAATTATTTTCAAAAAAACAATTTTCTATTCTTTTGATCCCTTTTCTCTCCCATTCTCTAAAGGAAAGGTTATCTATTGTGAAAGGGATTAGTTGATTTTGCGTCAGTAATAATTTTGGTAGTTGGTAATTTGTTTTTTTTCTATTCTACGTGAATCTTCTTCCAAATGTTGAACAGATGTTGCAGTACTGGTGAACTTCAATGTTGCACCAGTTTTTCATCCCAGTTATAAAGTATATGTTCTGGTACCTTCTCCCCTATTTTATCTAATCTGGTTTTTCCCTTGTTTGTTAAAAATCTGATAGATATCTTAATTGTGCTACTCTATAATAATTCTTAGTTTGGTAGCTGTAAGCCCCCTTGTTTCTACCATTCTGTTAATTTATCTAGCGCTATCCTCAGTTTCCCCCCTTTCCATAAGAATTTGCTTATTATTTTCTTTAGCTCATTGAAGAATTTCCCTGTTAAGGGAATTGGTAACAATTGAAATAGGTATTGTATCCTTGGGAAGATATTCGTTTTAATGCAATTTACCTTTTCTATCAGTGTTAGTGGTAAATCTTTCCAATGTTCTAAATCATCTTGTAATTTCTTCAGTAATGGCTGATACTTTAATTTGTATAGATGGCCTAGATTATTATCTAGTCTAATACCTAGGTATCAGATTGCTTGTGTTTGCCATTTAAATGGTGATTCTTTCTTAAACATTGTGAAATCCGCATTATTCATTGGCATCACTTCACTTTTATTTGTGTTGATCTTGTACCCCAATATTTCTCCATATTCCTTCAATTTCTTATGTAATTCTTTTATTGATAATCTGGTTCTGTTAAGTATACTACGATGTCATCTGCAAATAGACTGATTTTATATTCCTTCTCTTTTATTTTTATCCTTTTTATTTTATTTTCTGTTCTTATCAGTTCTGCCAATGGTTCTATAGCTAAAGTGAACAGTGAGGGAGATAGTGGATATCCCTGCCTAGTTGACCAGCTTAATTTAAATTGGTTTGATATATATCCATTTACTGTCACCTTTGCCAATGGTCCCTTATATAATGCTTTAATCCAATTAATATATTTCTCTGGTAGGTTGAACCTCTGTAATACTTTGAATAAATAATTCCATTCTACCCTGTCAAAGGCTTTCTCTGCGTCTAAAGCAACTGCCACTTTTGGCGTCTTATTTCCTTGTACTGCATGGATTAAGTTAATGAACATTACAGAACATTACAGAACATTACAGATATTGTCTGTTGTTTGTCTTTTCAGTTTGATCTAGTTTTACTATTTTTGGTACACAGTCGGCCAATCTGTTTGCTAATAGTTTTGCTGTTATCTTATAATCTGAGTTAAGTCAAGATATTGGTCTATACGATGCTGGTGTTAGTGGATCTTTCCCCGTCTTTGGTATTACTGTAATTATTGCTGTTTTACATGAATCTGGTATATTTTGTGTTTCTTCATTCTGGTTCATTACTTCCAGGAGAGGAGGAATTAATAAGTCTTTAAATGTTGTATAGAATTCTATTGGGAGTCTGTCCTCTCCAGGTGTTTTATTGTTTGGTAGCTTTTTTAATATATCCTGTATTTCCTCTATTTCAAATGGTTTTATCAATTTGTTTTGCTCCTCTTCTTGCAATTTCAGTAGTTCAATTTTAGCAAGAAACTCATCTTTTTTATCTTCTTTCCCTTCGTTCTCAGTTCGGTATAATTGCTCGTAGAATTCCTTGAAGTTTTCATTGATCTCTGTTGCATTATATGTAATTCGTTTGTCCTTTTACCTTGATACCAATTCCTTTCTTTTAGCTTGTTCTGTTTTAAGCTGCCAAGCTAGTATTTTGTGCGTTTTTTTTCCTAGCTCATAATACTTCTGCTTTGTCTTCATTATGTTCTTCTCCACCTTATACGTTTGTAGTGTTTCTTATTTCATTTTTTTTGTCTGCCAATTCTCTTCTTTTTGTTGTATCTTCCTTTGTTGCTAGTTCTTTTTCTGTACTTACTATTTCCCTTTCCAGCTGTTCTATTTCCCAATTGTAGTACTTCTTCATCTTAGTTACATAACTTATTATCTGCCCTCTGATGAAGGCTTTCATTGCATCTCATAATATAAATTTATCTTTCACTGATTCCATATTTATTTCAAAGTACAGTTTAATTTTGCACTCAATTAATTCTCTAAAATCCTGTCTTTTAAGTAGCATGGAGTTTAATCTTCATTTATATGTTCTTGGTGGGATGTCCTCCAGGTCTGTTGCTAATAATAGGGTGAGTGATCAGATAACAATCTATCTTTATATTCCATTTTCGTAACTCTCCCTTGGATATGGGCTGACAACAGGAACAGGTCAATCCTTGAGTATATTTTATGTCTACTCGAATAATATGAGATTCCTTTTCCTTTGGGTGTTATCTCCTCCATATATCCAAAAGTTGCATTTCCTATATTGATTTAACCATAAATTTGGCTACTTTGTTCTTTCTGCTAGTCTTTTGTCCAGTTTTATCCATCTTTGAATCTAAATTAAGGTTAAAGTCACCTCCTATCAATATATTTCCCTGTGTATCTAGAATCTTCAAAAAGATATCTTGCATTAACCTTTGATCCTCTTCATAGGTGCATATATATTGAGCAAATTCTGAATATATCTGACACTTTATCATTACATACCTCCCTGCTGGATCTATTATTTCCTCCTCTATTTTGATTGGTTAATATAGCTACACCTCTGGCTTTTGAATTATATGATGCTGCCGTTACGTGCCCTACCCAGTCTTTCCTTAATCTCTTCTGTTCCACTTCAGTTAGATGTGTTTCCTGCACGAATGCTATATCAATTTTTTTTCAGTAAATTTAATAGCCTCTTCATTTTGATTTGGTTATGTATTCCATTAATATGGCCATTTCATACTTTGTTTACATCTCATTTCCACTTCCTCACCACCACCTTTCCCCTTTTCACCACTTTCATTTCTCAGTTTTATTTTTTTGAACGCACTGTATGACAACACTTCTAAAACATAAAATATTTCAACCATTCCCACATCTAAAATTCCCTTAACCCCAAGTGCTCCCCCCCTCTCTGAGTCACCCCTTGTCCCTTGCTGGGCAACCACAACTCCCCTCTCCATTCTGACTGTGAACCTGTTCGCAAGTGTCAACTGATTTCGCAGCGACTGTTATTCTCTCCCACCCAACCCCCTCCAGAAAAGACTTTTATCTTCACATTACAACAAAGCTCCCCCTCATTTCTACTCTTTTTGTTTTGTTTTTTTTAAAACCCCCCTCCTCTTTTTTCCCCCTTCTCCCTTACTTCCCACCTTTAGTTCTTACTTATACATTATTTTTACTTCTTTATATGTAATTTGTCGTTGTTCTTTGTTCTTGTTACATCTCTTCATCTCTCTTTCTGTCTTGCAGGTGTTGTGCAAATTCTCGAGCTTTCTCCGGATCCGAGAACAGTCTGTTTTGCTGCCCTGGGATAACTATTTTAAGTACCGCTGGATATCTTAACATAAATTTATAGCTTTTCTTCCATAGGATCGATTTTGCTGTGTTAAACTCCTTCCTCCTCTTCAGGAGCTCAAAACTTATGTCTGGGTAGAAAAAATTTTTTTGACCTTTGTATTCCAGTGGTTTTTTGTCTTCTCTCATTTTATTCATTGCCTTCTCCAATATATGTTCTCTTGTCATGTATCTCAGGAATTTTACTGAATCTGATCTTGGTTTTTGTGGTGACTGTGTTTTCGGGGCTAATGTTCTGTCCCTTTCTATTTCCATTCCTTCCTGCATTTCTGGCATTCCCAGGACCTTTGGGATCCATTCTTTTATAAATTCTTTCATATCTTTGCCACCTTCATCTTCCTTAAGACCCACTATTTTTATGTTGTTTCGCCTACTATAGTTTTCCATTATATCCATCTTCTGAGCTAACAACTCCTGTGTTTCTTTAACTTTTTTATCACTTTCTTCCAATTTTCTTTTTAAGTCGTTCACTTCCATATCTACTGCCATTACACATTCTTCCACATTTTCTAATCTTTTCCCTACATCTGTTATGACCAGCTCTATTCTACTCACTTTTTCTTCTGTACTTTTCATTTTTCTTTTCATTTCACTAAATTCTTGTGTCAGCCATTCTTTTAATGCTTTCATTTGTTTTTGATTTTTTTAAATCTATGTTCTGTCCATTCCTTTTACCTCCTATTCCTCTGTGCAGAACTTGTTCTCCTTCTTCTTCTGTGACTGCTCTTGGATTTGTGTCTTCTATTTCTCTTCCTTGTATCTGTGTCTCTTCTGACTTTCTTGTTGAGCTGCTTGTCTCAGTTTGTTGGGGTTTTTTTTCCTTGGTGTCTTGATATTGGTCCTCTTCTTCTGGGCTGGTTATCTGTTGTGTCTCTAGTTTCCTTTTTCCATTCTCACCCCTCCCGTTCCCGTTGTTTTCTTTATCTTCCATCTGGGAGTCCTGCTGTCGGGTCTCTCTCAGCTGATTTCCCCCTCCCGTCGGTGTTGTCCTTGTCATGCGCAGTTGCGCACCCGTTTGGCTCCGTGAGCCATTTTTGCAGTTCTGCGGTTAGTGGGTTGCGACCCTGTGGGGTCTCCACTAACCTCGGGGAGTGAGCTCCTCTTTCCATGGTGGGTCCCTGCTTTTTCGTGCAGGTAAGGCCTTCACCTTTCTCTTCCAGCATCTTTCTTCCCGTTGTTTTTGGCTTTTCTTTCTTAGGTGCCATTTTCTCCACACCTTTATTTTTTATTTGATGTGATTTGTGTGTCTGAGGCTTTGCTTTTTTCCTTCTTTTCTGGAGAGGGCTGGTATTCTCCTACCGGCCACTACTCCATCATGTGACTCCTCTCAATCATACACTCATTTAAGGACTCTTGTGCACTTAGTTGATTTTATTTTTGTTCTTTCTGTATTACTGTCAGTTTTTTTTACATTAGTTATCTGTTTACATGTTTAAGCTGTGTACAGTTTATTTTGTGCACTACCAATTAGTGGTAATTCTGCTACACCTGCAGGAAAAAAGGAATCTCAGGGTTGTATGTGATGTCATGTATGTAGTCTGACAATAAATCTGAATCAGTTGCAGGTCACCAACGGTGGATAGGCTGAAAACCAAATCACTGGATTTTTTTTTCTCTCATGAGCATATTCATCCATGGGGCAGAAAGGCTGAGTTATTTTCAAATGGTGAATTTGGTAATTCTGAATGTTCAAATTAACCTGCATGCCCCAGCACACATAATATGTAGATGATGCCATTATAACAAAAGAGAATTTGTTGATCTTTATTGCAAGAGGATTTAAACACCACAGTTAAGACATGTTATTTCAATTATTTTATAGTACAATATGCATGCAGTGTTCTAAGAATCATATCCCTTAGCCCTTAACCTCGATCAATTATAGTGAAACCGCAAAGGAATGTTTAATGCACGGAGATGTATCTGAGGGGCCAATCAGCAGTCTTTTTCAACATATGGGCACCTCTGTATTTGGGATAATTCAGTTTAATCATATTCTGGCAGTGTTCTGTCAGGTTTGCCTGTGGACATATTTGAGTAGCTGGCACACTGGATGAAGGTAGATTCTTTGTAGGTAGAATTGCCCATTATGCTAATTAAGCTGAAAGCTGATCTATTTCAAACAATTCAAGTTGAGTCTTAAGTTGATAAAGGAACAGTCGACAGGCTGCTGCAGCCTGCCAGAATTAGGTTGTTCACCAATCTGGGTGGTATTCAACCTGTTTTGCACACAGTAATAAGCTCAAAGCCCCCAACCAGTTTGGCATCCATGTAATTGGCCACAGGACTCTGATCACATTAATTTTGATTGTTCCATGTGAAACGGATACAATAATACAAAGTCTCTTTGTTCATATAGGTGTGTCTGCTTGGTTGCCACAGAGCCATAGAATTATATGAAAACAGACCCTTTGCCCCAACTTGTCCAAGCTAACCATGTTTCCTATGCAAGTTATCCCCATTCACCTGTGGTTGGATGATAACCCTCTGAACTTTTCCTATCCATACAGCATATCTTTCAAGTGTCTTTTAATTGTTGTACCTGTCTCTGCTGCTTCCTCCAGCAGAGGGGTGTGTGTATGTTTGTGTATCTACTGTGTGTGTGTCTGTGTTTGCACGTCAGTTTGTATGTGTGAGAGTATGTGAGAGAATGAGAGACTTTGTATTGGTGTGTATGTGTGTGCTTGAATATCTGCGTATGAATGTGTTTGTGTATGTGTATTTGTGTTTCAGCATGAGTGTCTCTAAATGTAAATATGTATGTGTGTATGTTTCATTGTTTCAGGATGTCGGAACTGGGAAACATTTTTGGAGGTTTTGGATACTTTTGGGTCAATGTTCAATATTTTCACCTTTCTACTGATATATTTTTTCTGTCTTTTTCTATTTTGTTTAAGAAAAGTGTTCTAATTTCTGGGATATTTCAGTGGTCCAACCCATAAGCCGAATTCAATGATCATCTCACCTCTGACAATGTGTGTGACTTCCCTGACCACAAACATGAATGAAGCATAGGAGTTCCTGAGGGTCATGACAGGATGGTGTAGGTACTTCCACTTGTAGGAACATCTAGATTCAGTCATCAACATTTAAAATAAGATCTCTTTCAAGATAGAAATTTAGACTTTTCTCTTTCAGGTGGTTATGAATCTCTGGAACTCTCTTTCCTCAAAGAGAGTGGAAGTAGAGATGAGCAAAGGGGTTATTGTTACCAGGATTAGGTGAGAATGTGTAGTTCGGCTTACAGGAATTAGAATTTATTATCATGAACCTGTCACAAATTTGTTGTTCTGTGGTACAGTGACATCGGCCATGATTTTGTTCATTGGGCTGAACAGGCTTCAGAGGTAAAGAAGCTTATCACTGCTCCGAATTCATATGTTTGTATTCTAGTGCCCTGGAATTTGCATGTGAGATTCTACTTGTGCTCAGGAGGAAAGAATGAATGAAAGATTTTGAACAATAATTTACAGCACATATGTCAAACTCTGGCCCGCGGGCCAAATTTGGCCCGCGATATAATTATATTTGTCCCGCGAGATCATTTCAAAAATGTATTAGAGGTGGCCCGCTGGCCGCCGCGCCAGTATAGCGCATGCACAGCTAATACAACAAATCCCAGAATGCATTGGCGTCAGCCCGCTAATCGCCCCCACCTCCTCTGTTTACGTTGCAGGGTCTCACCGTGGACTCTGGTTTTGGGGCCTGGCCGGTGTCAGGGGAAGCCAAGGCCGCTTCCCAGCGCCCGGAACCGGAGGCCTCGGGCCTGACCTCGCCGGGACCGTTGCCCACTCCCCCTTCCTGCCGCAAGCCGACCCGCAACTCACGGTGACTGGGCCGCTGATCCGCCGAGATGCCGCCCTGCAGCGGGAGCTGATGGCCCTGCACTGCCGTTGTCCAACCCGATCGCCCGCAAACCTCCGCCCTCCCGCACACAGGCCTGAGTAAGGATTATGAACTTTAATCTCAGGATAAAACGATCTTCCAATAGTTTCATGTCACAGTGATAAATATATTCCTGGTTAAAAATGGTCCTGCACCTGGAGACAAGCTCATTAGGCATAAAACTTGAAAAGTGTGTAAATCAAAGGATATCTGTACCAATGGAAAAAGGCATGGCAAATAACCCTGCTAGAGTTCATGCCCACAATCAGTCACCCATTTGATTGTTTCAGGAATCATGTTATTCTCCCACATTCTCAATAGCCCTCAGATTTTACTATTCGACAGCACACTAGCAACATTTGTCAAATCCTCTATAGAGAAATATTATTTATTGAATATTTTATTTCTCATTTGTTAATGCTTCTGGAAAGAGTTTATCCAAAACTATTATTAAACATTTATTTTAATAAGAAAAAGTTTAACATTACATATGTTGAAAGAAAAGAAAACATGCAGATGTTGTTGAAAATTTTCAATAAATATTTAGTTCGGCCCTCGACTTAGTCCAAGTTTTTAATTTTGGCCCTCCGTGAATTTGAGTTTGACACCCCTGATTTACAGTATACCATATGTAGTAAATAGCTGAGAAGAAATGCCATGTTGCTGCCTGAAGAAAATGACATTTATATTTCATTTTACTTTTATTAGCATTGCCTTGGAGCTGTGAATTTTGTTTTTCACTTGCATTGGTTCCTATTCCAATGGGTCACTGAGAAGCTTGAAGGGCAAATCCTTCTATGCAGGTCATGGGAACATAGCTTCCCCTACCTCCCATCACCAGTGTTTGTCAGGGAGGTCAAGTATAGGGGGGCGGGGGAATCTTCTTTGAGTTATTGAACAAGCAATTGCCAGTCACTGGTCTGGCTATTCTATTATGGCAACATGATGCAGCATAAACATGGGACTCTACATCTAATACCATGCCTGAAAAGATTTGACTCCAATATAACACTATAATGTGTCTGTGGAGTAAGAGGCTGTAGTATGAATTGAAGAGAGTAGATGTGGAGAAAATACCTATAAATTCCACATAATAGCAAAATGCATCCACAATACAAATGATCATCATACGAAATGAGTGCCTAAAAAACTGCACAATACACAAAAACAAACTTCTAAATCTATGACCAAAGCTTTTGAACATTAATAGATTTTAAATTGTCACGGTCACGTACTTACTTCATTGGGCAGAGAGTGAGAGGGTCACACGCTCGTGTGGCAGGGGGCCAATGAGAAGGTCAAAGGTGTTTTGATGGGTGGTGTTTGGAGAGGTGAAGAAGGAAATGTGTCTAGTGAATAATAAAAAGTTGATTTCATGGTGTTCTGAAAGAAACGAGTGAGTGTATTCTTTATTTGTTTGTAAGCTGTGGTAAATCAGTGCATTACTAGTGATGAGCCTTTGAGTTCACAGTACTTCATTTAAAATGGAGAGTGATGAGGTAAATCCCTTAAAGGAGCAGTTGGGGAGGTCAAACTGAAGATTCCCCTACCTCCTTTTTATTAATAATGCACCAGCGTGGTTCATGATCCTCGAAGCGAGTTTCTCTGCCCTCAGTGTGATGAGTTAGAAGACAAAGTATGGTTTACTTGTGGAGCATCTTCCAGAGCAGATTGCCTGTGAAGTGAAGGATGTCTCAGTGGATCTGGATGGTCATCTCCCATTCAACCTGCTTAAACTGGCTATTCTGCGACGTACTCAGCAATCTAGGGAGACTCATATTGCTCAATTACTTACTGTTCACAGCCTAGCCGATAGGCAACCATCGCAGATGTTGAGGTGGTGCAGGCAAGCTGGAACAGAACCTGTCAAAGGCAATTTTTGGGAACAGTTTCCTTCAATCTTTACCTCAACATGTTCAAGAGCATTTGGTGAGTGTCTCTTGCATGACCACCCTCGATCAGTTGGCGGATCATGTCAACCTTGTTATGTTCATGCATCGAAGATAGAAGGATTGGCTCTTCCCCTAGTCAACAGGAGCAAATGGATCTGGAACAACTGCTTACTGCGCCTTGTGAAGTGCCAGCACCTTATCAAACGAAGGTGGCACCAGCACCATATCAATCGAAGATAATTGAGTTGGAGCAGCAAATGGCAGCACTGACCATGCAGGTCCAGGTTTTGGACATGCCACAAAATTCCTTCCTTCTACCTAACTGGAATCATGGTTGTTGAGGACATGGTATTTGTTGGAAACATCTGAGATTTGGTGCTGCTGCCTGGTCATAATGCCAGTTATGAAAGAGTATCCATATGTGAAATCTAATACAATAATTTTTCATAAATTGTGGTTTGGAAGGAACATCAGCTTAAAATGACAAACCAACATATTCTTTTACGTAACGTCTTCGTAGTCATGAAAGGGTACATACATTTCCTTGCCTCCATTTGTCTATATTTCAAGTATTCAAGCCCATCATTAAAATTAATTATTCTCCTCTACTCATCTGGCTCCAAATATTCAATATTTCCATATCTGATCACTTAATTTTAATTTTTAGAGATGCAGCATGGCCACAGGCCCCTCCACCCCATGAGTCATGCTGCTCAAATATGCCAATTAACCTATCCCCAAAGTGTGGGGGGGGGGGGGATAAAAAATTGGAGCACACAGGAAACCCACACAGACATGAGAAACTCCTTAGACTGCATCGGATTTGAACCTGGAACCCTGCCGCTTTAATAGCATTGTGCTAATTGCTACAATTAGGATGGAGGATGGAGATCTCCATCCTCAACCGATGGTCAGAACACTTCCAATCTCTTTTCAGTGCCAACCGCTCAGTCCAAGATTCCGCCCTGCTCCAGCTCCCTCAACAGCCCCTAAGGCTAGAGCTGGATGAGGTTCCCACCCTGGATGAGACATATAAGGCAATCGAACAACTGAAAAGTGGCAAAGCAGCAGGTATGGATGGAATCCCCCCCCAGAAGTCTGGAAGGCTGGCGGCAAAACTCTGCATGCCAAACTGCATGAGTTTTTCAAGCTTTGTTGGGACCAAGGTAAACTGCCTCAGGATCTTCGTGATGCCACCATCATCACCCTGTACAAAAACAAAGGCGAGAAATCAGACTGCTCAAACTACAGGGGAATCACGTTGCTCTCCATTGCAGGCAAAATCTTCGCTAGGATTCTACTAAATAGAATAATACCTAGTGTCGCCGAGAATATTCTCCCAGAATCACAGTGCAGCTTTCGCGCAAACAGAGGAACTACTGACATGGTCTTTGCCCTCAGACAGCTCCAAGAAAAATGCAGAGAACAAAACAAAGGACTCTACATCACCTTTGTTGACCTCACCAAAGCCTTCGACACCGTGAGCAGGAAAGGGCTTTGGCAAATACTAGAGCGCATCGGATGTCCCCCAAAGTTCCTCAACATGATTATCCAACTGCACGAAAACCAACAAGGTCGGGTCAGATACAGCAATGAGCTCTCTGAACCCTTCTCCATTAACAATGGCGTGAAGCAAGGCTGTGTTCTGGCACCAACCCTCTTTTCAATCTTCTTCAGCATGATGCTGAACCAAGCCATGAAAGACCCCAACAATGAAGACGCTGTTTACATCCGGTACCGCACGGATGGCAGTCTCTTCAATCTGAGGCGCCTGCAAGCTCACACCAAGACACAAGAGAAACTTGTCCGTGAACTACTCTTTGCAGACGATGCCGCTTTAGTTGCCCATTCAGAGCCAGCTCTTCAGCGCTTGACGTCCTGCTTTGCGGAAACTGCCAAAATGTTTGGCCTGGAAGTCAGCCTGAAGAAAACTGAGGTCCTCCATCAGCCAGCTCCCCACCATGATTACCAGGCCCCCCACATCTCCATCGGGCACACAAAACTCAAAACGGTCAACCAGTTTACCTATCTCGGCTGCACCATTTCATCAGATGCAAGGATCGACAATGAGATAGACAACAGACTCGCCAAGGCAAATAGCGCCTTTGGAAGACTACACAAAAGAGTCTGGAAAAACAACCAACTGAAAAACCTCACAAAGATAAGCGTATACAGAACCGTTGTCATACCCACACTCCTGTTCGGCTCCGAATCATGGGTCCTCTACCGGCACCACCTACGGCTCCTAGAACGCTTCCACCAGCGTTGTCTCCGCTCCATCCTCAACATCCATTGGAGCGCTTACATCCCTAACGTCGAAGTACTCGAGATGGCAGAGGTTGACAGCATCGAGTCCACGCTGCTGAAGATCCAGCTGCGCTGGATGGGTCACGTCTCCAGAATGGAGGACCATCGCCTTCCCAAGATCGTGTTATATGGCGAGCTCTCCACTGGCCACCGTGACAGAGGTGCACCAAAGAAAAGGTACAAGGACTGCCTAAAGAAATCTCTTGGTGCCTGCCACATTGACCACCGCCAGTGGGCTGATATCGCCTCAAACCGTGCATCTTGGCGCCTCACAGTTTGGCGGGCAGCAACCTCCTTTGAAGAAGACCGCAGAGCCTACCTCACTGACAAAAGGCAAAGGAGGAAAAACCCAACACCCAACCCCAACCAACCAATTTTCCCCTGCAACCGCTGCAATCGTGTCTGCCTGTCCCGCATCGGACTTGTCAGCCACAAACGAGCCTGCAGCTGACGTGGACTTTTTACCCCCTCCATAAATCTTCGTCCGCGAAGCCAAGCCAAAGAAAAGAATTGCTACACTAACCATGCTGCCCTAAACTTTTAAACTTTCATAAACTTTTCACAGATCTTCTGGCAGACAACACTGGTTAATTTTCATTTCAAGCAGATGTTACAGAACTTAAATGGAATGATGGCTAATATTTAATTTACATCCTATATCCAATGATAAAATTAAAGGTGCTTGAGAACTGGAATTTGAGCAACTACTTTCTGATGATTTATGCAGAAAAATTTTTCGATTTGTCAATACTACTTCAATTTGTGCCCATTACTCTTCGATTCAGATCAAGGTAGAGCATAGGGCACGTATGTATAAGGACAGATTGGCCAGTATTTTTCCTAACAGAAGTCCTATTTGTGATAGGTGTAAATCTGAAGAAGCCACTTTGACTTGTATGTTTTGGTCCTGTATACACTTAGATCATTTTTGGCAAGGTGTTTTTGAAATTTTAGCTAAAGTATCAGACCTAGATTTACAGCCAAACTTGAAACTACTTTTGGGATCACATTATTGTGAAAAATTAATAAAAAGATTGAAAAAGAAAGAAAGCTTTAACATTTTAATTCCATTCAAAACACTTCATCCACTGGGTGCAGACTTTTGTGTTTCACTCGGCTACTATTATCAGTTTTGATAGAGAACATATTGCACTTCAGCATTTCAATGCTTAATTTAAAAAAAAATTAGACTTGCAGCACAGTAACAGGCTCTTCTGGCTCACAAGTCCATGCTACCCAAATCTCCTAATTAATCTTCAATCCTCCCTTCCCTCCCCAGCACGTTTTGAAAGGTGGGAGGAAACTGGACAGCCAAGAGGAATCTAGCACAGACATGGGGAGAACATACAAACTCCTGACAGACAGCATGTATTTGAACCTGGGTCGCTGGTACTGTAAGAGCACTGCAGTAACAGTCAATGAATGGTTTTACCTGGATGGAATAGTACTTGATGGAACAAAAAAATAGAATGATTAGTAGCTTCTGCTAGCGGCCAGGTTGTGACAATATTGGTTTCTATGCATACTGACGATGCTATGATGTAAGCATGACCACTGTTGCATCTTTTATTATTGATTACTTCCATCAATTACATTAAATTGATTGGTTCATAGCAACCAGCTTGAAATCTGAACTAAAAAAACCCCAGAAAATACTGAGAACACTCAGCAATTCATCAAATGTCTATGGGAAGAATGACCTTTCCAGGAAGAAGATCCTTCATCAGCCAGATATCTACTATTGTTCCAAATCCCTTTGTTGTATATGGAAACAACATTACTAGTTCTGTATTTACCATTTAATTTTCTGAGATCTTCTTCTGTTTACTTCATCTATGAAAGTTTTGAATATTGATTTTAACAAGTGTCACTCTCTATAGGCTCCTTGAATACAAGTCGGGAAACATTGTAACATGAGCTCTCAACATCAATTAGTTTTGCTAGTTTACCACACTATATTTGTATCTTCTATCTGCATTAATGTTCTTTTTAAGCTCATCCTCAAGTGAACTATCCATTTCATTATTTTCTTCATTAATAACTTAAGTGAAGCAGTTATATAACATTTCTGTTCTTTCTATATTACCTGTGAGTTTATTTAGATAAATCGTTTGTCATCTGCTTTAATTATTCTTTCATTGTTTATTTTTGCAGACATATCTTTCACTTTCTGCTGTTTGGTTTTAAAACTTCTCTGAGACCTTCAAATTAAATTTTGCCTTTCCCTGTGTATTTAAGTACTTCCATCATTTTCAGTCTATTTGATTTTCTGATTATTTCAATAATCATTAGCTGTGCTCCATAGTTATCTTGCATGCAAGGACTTTTAGTGAAATAAGTTTTACTTGACCTTCATT
The DNA here is from genome assembly GCF_036971445.1 of Narcine bancroftii. NCBI lineage: Eukaryota > Metazoa > Chordata > Chondrichthyes > Torpediniformes > Narcinidae > Narcine > Narcine bancroftii. The sequence continues at coordinate 105,654,145 of NC_091471.1, read as the reverse complement.
CATTGCCCTTTAAAACAGTGGTTCCCAACCTTTCCTTGCCCATAGATCACTTTTAGCACTCCTTTATTTATTGCAGACCACCTACAAAAAACCCACGAAGCACCATTGAGGGTAGACAGGCTAGTATGAGCCCCTTCCCAGGAATTTTGTTTTGCTTTGGTGTTGATGTTGTATGAAAATATTTTTTGATAAATTTACAACCTTGTTCTACATATACATTACTTGTTTATTATATCAGTAATATTTGTCTTCTATTTTTGGCACTTCAGTCTTTTTTATATTCAATCAAAGAATGTAGATGTGGCTGGCAAGGCCAAATTTATTGAGCATCACTCATTGATTCAGAACAGGTATGATTACTTTCATAATCCTTTTTCCCATTTCTTATTACCCGCTTTGTAACCCCTTGTTGTCTCTTAAAGTTTTCCCAATCTTTCAGTTTCCCACTGCTCTTTGAAGCTTTGTACACCTGCGCCTTCAATTTTATACTCTCCTTTATTTCCTTTGTTAACCATGGTTGATTTTTCCCTCCCTTGTTGCCCTTTTTCCTGACCGGAATATATTTTTGTTGAGCATTACAAAATATTTCTTTGAAAATTGTCCACTGTTCCTCAACTGTTTCATCAATTAGCCTGTGCTCCCAGTCCACTCTGCCCAATTCCTCCCTCATCCTATGGTAGTCACCCCTGTTTAAGCATAATATATTAGTTTTAGATCTAACTATTTCCCCTTCCATCTGAATGAGAAATTCAATCATATTATGATCGCTATTTCCCAGATGGTCTCTGACTAGTACATCATTTACTCTACCTATCTCATTGCACAACACTAGATCCAGGAGAGCATTTTCTCTTGTGGGTTCCTTAACATGCTGCTCAAGAAAGCTATCGCGGATGCATTCTATGAAGTCCTCTTCCGGACTCCCACAACCAACTTGACTTTCCCAATCTATGTGGAAGTTAAAGTCCCCCATGACTACTGCCGTATCATTATTACATGCCTCACTTATCTCTCTATTTATTTCCTGTGCCACTAAACTATTGTTATTTGATGGGCGATAGATAACACCCACCAATATTTTTTTCCCTTTGTTATTATTTATCTCTACCCAAATGGACTCAACATTATGCTCTTTAGATCTTATATCATTCCTCACTACTGCCTGGAGCTCACCTTTGATTAAGAGTGCAACTCCACCTCCCTTATCATCCTGTCTATCTCTTTGCACCACCTGATACCCTTGAAAGTTTAATTCCCATTTAGGGTCATCTTGTAGCCATGTTTCCGTGATGGCTACCAAATCATAGGCATGGGTACCGATTTGCGCCTCAAGTTCACTAACCTTATTTCTAATACTGCGGGCATTCAGATAAAGTGCCCTTATGCTCTTTGTCCTTTTAATATCTAGTGACTTTTGTAACCTTTTCTTTTGATTTTTCTGCCCACTATTTTTCTTTGTAATTTTCTTAACATTATCATTGACTCGAAAACTCACTGCACCATCTGATTTTTTACTTTCTCCTCCCAACATTACTTTTCCTATTTTACTTTTCCTGGCCATTACTTTATCTTCCCTACCCTTTTCCGTATCACTCTGGTTCCCATACCCCTGCCAAATTAGTTTAAACCTTGCCCCACTGCTGTACCAAACATACTTGCCAAAATGTTGACACCTTTTGGATTTAGGTGCAACCTGTCCCTCTTGTAAAGATCATGGCTTCCCCAAAAGAGATCCCAATGATCCATATCACCATGGATCACCTTTACAAACCCACTCCTATTTTGTGCTTAAAGAGGTTACCCACTGTTTTTTTGGCTGTATATTCTCCCATCTCAGGGATACTAATTTTTGTTTTTCTAATTTATTTTTTCTATTTGTGGCACTTCAGTCTTTTTTATATTCAATCAAAGAATGTAGATGTGGCTGGCAAGGCCGAATTTATTGAGCATCACTCATTGATTCAGAACAGGTATGGTGAGTCACCTTCTTGGAATATTGCAATCTTTTGGATGAAAGTGGTTTGACCACCAAGGGATAATACAAAGTTCTTCTTTGGCTTGGCTTCGCGGACGAAGATTTATGGAGGGGGTAAATGTCCACGTCAGCTGCAGGCTCGTTTGTGGCTGACAAGTCCGATGCGGGACAGGCAGACGCGGTTGCAGCGGTTGCAGGGGAAAATTGGTTGGTTGGGGTTGGGTGTTGGGTTTTTCCTCCTTTGCCAATTGTCAGTGAGATGGGCTCTGCGGTCTTCTTCAAAGGAGGTTGCTGCCCGCCAAACTGTGAGGCGCCAAGATGCACGGTTTGAGGCGATATCAGCCCACTGGTGGTGGTCAATGTGGCAGGCACCAAGAGTTTTCTTTAGGCAGACCTTGTACCTTTTCTTTGGTGCACCTCTGTCACGGTGGCCAGTGGAGAGCTCGCCATATAACACAATCTTGGGAAGGCGATGGTCCTCCATTCTGGAGACGTGACCCACCCAGCGCAGCTGGATCTTCAGCAGCGTGGACTCGATGCTGTCGACCTCTGCCATCTCGAGTACTTCAACGTTAGGGATGAAAGCGCTCCAATGAATGTTGAGGATGGAGCGGAGACAACGCTGGTGGAAGCGTTCTAGGAGCCGTAGGTGATGCCGGTAGAGGACCCATGATTCGGAGCCAAACAGGAGTGTGGGTATGACAACGGTTCTGTACACGCTTATCTTTGTGAGGTTTTTCAGTTGGTTGTTTTTCCAGACTCTTTTGTGTAGTCTTCCAAAGGCGCTATTTGCCTTGGCGAGTCTGTTGTCTATCTCGTTGTCGATCCTTGCATCTGATGAAATGGTGCAGCCGAGATAGGTAAACTGGATGACCGTTTTGAGTTTTGTGTGCCCGATGGAGATGTGGGGGGGCTGGTAGTCATGGTGGGGAGCTGACTGATGGAGGACCTCAGTTTTCTTCAGGCTGACTTCCAGCCCAAACATTTTGGCAGTTTCCGCAAAACAGGACGTCAAGCGCTGAAGAGCTGGCTCTGAATGGGCAACTAAAGCGGCATCGTCTGCAAAGAGTAGTTCACGGACAAGTTTCTCTTGTGTCTTGGTGTGAGCTTGCAGGCGCCTCAGATTGAAGAGACTGCCATCCGTGCGGTACCGGATGTAAACAGCGTCTTCATTGTTGAGGTCTTTCATGGCTTGGTTCAGCATCATGCTGAAGAAGATTGAAAAGAGGGTTGGTGCGAGAACACAGCCTTGCTTCACGCCATTGTTAATGGAGAAGGGTTCAGAGAGCTCATTGCTGTATCTGACCCGACCTTGTTGGTTTTCGTGCAGTTGGATAATCATGTTGAGGAACTTTGGGGGCATCCGATGCGCTCTAGTATTTGCCAAAGCCCTTTCCTGCTCACGGTGTCGAAGGTTTTGGTGAGGTCAACAAAGGTGATGTAGAGTCCTTTGTTTTGTTGTCTGCACTTTTCTTGGAGCTGTCTGAGGGCAAAGACCATGTCAGTAGTTCCTCTGTTTGCGCGAAAGCCGCACTGTGATTCTGGGAGAATATTCTCGGCGACACTAGGTATTATTCTATTTAGGAGAATCCTAGCGAAGATTTTGCCTGCAATGGAGAGCAGCGTGATTCCCCTGTAGTTTGAGCAGTCTGATTTCTCGCCTTTGTTTTTGTACAGGGTGATGATGGTGGCATCACGAAGGTCCTGAGGCAGTTTTCCTTGGTCCCAACAAAGCTTGAAAAACTCATGCAGTTTGACACGCAGAGTTTTGCCGCCAGCCTTCCAGACCTCTGGGGGAATTCCATCCATACCTGCTGCTTTGCCACTTTTCAGTTGTCTGATTGCCTTATATGTCTCATCCTGGGTGAGGACCTCATCCAGCTCTAGCCTTAGGGGCTGTTGAGGGAGCTGGAGCAGGGCGGAATCTTGGACTGAGCGGTTGGCACTGAAAAGAGATTGGAAGTGTTCTGACCATCGGTTGAGGATGGAGATCTTGTCGCTGAGGAGGACTTTGCCGTCTGAGCTGCGCAGCTGGCTTTGGACTTGGGGTGCATCATTGTATGTTTGCATGATTTGGCTGTCAGAGAGTTGCTGTTTCCTTTGCTCTCTCCACCCAACATTTGTTCCTTAGCTCATGGATTTCTGCTTGTTCTTGACCTGTAAACTCTCCTTTTTCCTTCATAAATTTGGAAATATTCCAATCCACATGCAAAGATATAGTGCCATTTATTTCTGGTAAATTAACTTTTCAGGCTCCTTTTCATCTACCTCCTTCCTGTGGTCAGTGAGGTGCTTCCCAAATCGCATTGCATATTCATGCCATCTAGTGGCACAGAGAACACAAATGTTACTGTTCAATGACTCAAAGACAAATGCAGGGATAAACACCAGCCACAATGTGTGTCTTTCCAACCACACAAAACCCTTTTATTCTGTCAACAGGCTAGACTGTGGGACACCCTTCTCCAATTCAGCTGCCCAATCAATATGTCTATTTGTCTCCATTTTACTTTTTTTTTCCCATGAAGACATGTTAGCCTCAGTGCTTATTATTGGGTCTACAAAAGAAACAACTTCAGGAGATTGGTCTCATTGCTCCCAATAGTCTTTCTGAAAACAAGAACCTCACTTTCAATGAACCTTACGTGAGTGGTAGAGTGGTGGAGCTACTCTTGGAAATAATTCAACCACAGTCTATGATCAAAATCACCCAAATGCTGGCAGGATGCAGACAATGCTCGTGTGTCTGCTGATTTGAAGACCATGCTCCTAGCCTTTGTCAGCTTGCTCATTGAAACATATGAGAGGGCAGACATTGCAGTTTTCATCTACCAAACAGGGGTCCTCTCCAAACCCTTCTTTTGCAGCTTCACACTACCCTATGACAATAAAAGTTCATGACAAAAGCCAAGAAAGCATAAACCACTGCGTCCCTTCTTGAGAGGTGTGTTGCATTTACCATATATTTTGGCATGTAAGTTGAGTCATGAAGCCCCCAAAAAATCTCAAAAAAATGAGGTCATCTTGTACACCAGATCTATTTTTGAGCTCAAAATCCAATCCGCGCTGATCCAGTGTATAAGTTGACCCTTGAAAAACCGATTCAGTGTATGTCGACCTTTGGAAAAACAAAAACCTGACTGCGACAGATTTTCATTGAGAATTATTTCTGAAAACAACAGCATAATTAGTACCCTTTCAAATTGCTATTATTATCTGAAAACAATAACTCATTTAGAACCCTTTAAAATCACTGCTGCATACGATAAAAGTGACAAAGGTGGTTGCAAGCACATCCCTACTTTCATATGGGTCCCAGTCTGTAACTGATGAGGCAGTTTCAGCTTCATTGGTCAGTGTCCCACAATAAATCATCTTCCATGCCATCAATTGCACAAGAGATACTGTACTTTTTAAATGATTTTTATCAGTCTCTATTTTAACTTTGTCCCACTTCTTGAGCACAAAGTTAGTCAGCATATCAAGTGATGCAGCACATATTGCCCTGCCTTTTGTAAAGGATTTTTCCACACTCAATGTTCATGCATTCCATTCCTTGTGCACATGGTCTTTGAATGGCTTGTTCAAGCAGACATCGAGAGGTTGCAATATAGACATCAAACCACTTGGGATAACTGCCATGTAAGCATAATGTAGTGCTTATCTACTTTTGAAATTCTCAGTTAAGTGTATATGAGACATATCCAAGACCAGCAAACATTGTTCTTTGTGTAAACCACCTGTTCCACACGTTGCCTATCCATTGTTTTACATAATTTTCATCCATCCATCCTTTTGTACAAGAATACCTTCTGGGAATTTCATTTTCAGTTTAATTTTGTATTTGAAGATTGCAATGGGTCTTAACTTTAAGATGCATGATAAGACCACAGTAAACTAGTTCTTTTGTGGCCTGTGTCACATTTGTGGCCCAAAATGTGAAGTTAATAAAACATTAAACACAAGTTTTATCAGGTAAATTGCCCCGTTGTCTTTATTCTCCCGTTTCCTTCGTTCTCCTGCTTGTGTTGTTATCTCTGTCTCATACCACGTGACTTCCGGTACATCTCATACATATTCATTATCATGACATCCCTCCTTTAATCAGAAATAAACTTTACCTTCACTTTCCAATATCCCTCGGAAACATACAAACATCGTAACTAATGGTAATACTATAACTCAACTACATAAAATTTACTTCCTACAGCACTCATACATGCACTTTATGATATAAGATTAAATACTGTCCCAAAGTTCTTATTAAAACTATGGCACAAAGTCTTCGTATCGTTTGGGCACTTTCCGGTTTCGTTTCGGCCTGCCTGCGATATTGTCGTCGCTTCTCGGTTGTTCACTCTCGGCATCGGAAATACTACTCGCCACGGCTTCAGGTGTTTCTGGCGCTCTAGTCACTTCATCAGGAGTGCTGGTAACTGCCTCTGGAACATCATCAGGTCTCTCAGTTTCAGCATCTCGTATTGGCCTTTCAACCTCTTCGCTCGATGTATCTCTGGACTGGTACCTTTTTACACTTGATACATTTCTCTTATACAGGACTCCAGTCGGAGACTTGACTGTCACCATACTGCCACTTCTGGATACGACAGTATAGGGTTGATGGTAATAAGGTGTGTCTAGCTTACCACCAGTTTCATGCCTCACTAGAACATTATCTCCTGGCATGATGTCTGAGTACTTGGCTCCACGTTTCGAATCTGTGTACAGCTTTGCTGCACCTTTCTTTTCAGCATCGTGGTCCCTCATCTCCTGGTCGTCTCGGATTTCCTTTATTTCTGGCATTTTTGTGCGGATTTTTCTCCAAAAAATGCTTCTGCAGGACTTTTTCCAGTGATTGCATGAGGCGTTGCTCGATAGACAGCCACATAAGATAGCAATGCTTCTCGCCAATTTTGTTTTCCTGCGTGTGCAATCCTCAATCGTTTTTCAATGGACTGATTTTGTCTCTCTACTTCTCCATTGGCTTGCGGCCATTTCGGAGTTACTTTATGATGGTGGATACCTGTGGTCCTCATGTATTCTGCAAATGTCTCTGAAATGAATTGTGGACCATTGTCAGAGTATAATGTAACAGGTAATCCATATCTTGCGAATATCTCTGCTAATGCTTGTATTGTTTTTTCAGTGGTTGTGGACTTCAACACCACGTACTCATAGTATCTGCTGTAGTAATCTGTCACTACCATAATTGATTCACCCGTCGGTAAAGGTCCAAGAAAATTAACAGCTACGTCGATCCGTAGTCCTGTCGGGAGTTGCGTACTCTGGATCGGTTCTGGCGGATTACTCCTACTTGTGATTTGACATCCGTGACAAGTTTTAACAAATTTCTCGGCGTCTTTATCACAACCTGGCCACCAAACCTTGGTCCTGAGGTTTTGCTTGGTACCAACAATACCTAGGTGTCCTTCATGCGCTAAGGATACGATCTTCGGTCTCAATCTTTGCAGAATCACCAATCTGCAACCTCTCAATACACACTGTCCGATGCAACAAAGTTCGTCTCTAATGGGAATGTAAGCCTTGTGAGTACACTTGTCCCATTGTCCACTCTGTATGCATTCTCTTACTTCCATGAGTTCTGGATCACGTTCGGATTCTCTCTCAACTTCCTTCGTAGTCACAGCTTTCGGTGTCGCCTGAATAGCTACGAAGCGTACAAAGCTCTCTGTTTCTGTTCCCAATTCTGACTTGGATTGTGGACCACCATCCTTCACCAATCTGGACAGCGGATCTGCAATGTTTGCTTTCCCTGCAATATGGATTACTTTATATTTGTAGGGTTGTAGTCTGAGTACCCATCTCTCTATTCTGGCACATGGTTTGGATCTAGGTGCATAGATCACCTCTAATGGCTTATGATCTGTGATGAGTTCAAATTCAATGCCGTATAAATATGCATGAAACCTCTCACAGGCCCATACAAGTCCGAGTGCTTCTTTCTCTGTCTGAGAGTATCTTCTTTCCACATCTGATAACGATCTGCTGGCATAGGCAATGATTCTTGGTCCTACATCATGCATCTGGACCAACACGGCTCCTAAACCAATTGGGCTGGCATCCGCTATGACTTTGGTTGATGCCGCCGGATCGTAATATCCAAGAGTTTTTGCATCTGTCAGGCTTTGCTTCAGCACTGTGAATGCTTTCTTCTGCTCAGATCCAAAATGAAATGAGAGGATATCTGGACTGGCCCTATTTTGGCCTGTGCCATTCCATCAGGGAAACAAGCCACTCTGCCAGCCCGATTGCTCTTCAGAGCAATGTAGAGGTCCCAGCTTCCACCCCAACCCATTCCTGCTGCATCTCCCTCCTCCAGCATCTGTACTGATACCAGAGATGTTAGCGGCCTAGAGATGGACGCCACCATTAGAAACAATCAAGCTGCGCCTCACAATCAGCCAGGTACAAAATTATTTTGGTTCCTGATTACCATCATTCTCGTGTGTCTTTGTGAGTGTCTTTGTCCATAAGGACCCTTCTCACTAATGTCATTTGTGTTGTTCTCTCGGAAGCCAGACGCAGTCAAAAAAGCAGAAACCAACTAAGGTGCAGGGTGTCACTAAGGAGATAAGGGATCTGCTGCTTTCAATGGACAATGAGGAGGTGGAGAGGGAATGGCATCATCTGGAAGGGCCAAGGGAACATGAGAAATGGATGCGGAGAGAAGTGCAGCAGATGGAGAATGCAGCACGGGCAGCACATCAGATGGATGGTATCAGCCCCATGTTTGATGGCATTCAGCAGGAGATGAGTGAACAGGACTCACTTCTGTGAGAGCTGATTTCACTCAAGGCTGTGCCTGGACAAGTGTGCCCTTCTTCCCCTCCGTAGTACCAAACTCCTGCACCCCAGTACATCACTCCTCCATCGCAGAGGCACCATTACTATTCCCTGCCATGTGACAATATCAGCTTCATCCAGATGGATGAAGCATACGAGTCACCCAGTCCACATTCCTCCTCCTTCATCCAGTTGCTGGAGTGATTTTAAAATTAATCCTCTCTGATTTCCTTATCACTTTTGAACGTGATAATCAATGTCGTCTTACTTTTCATTTTGTATTGTCAATGTTATTGTTCTTTACGTTTTAAGTGCGCTAAAATTTTCTGACATGTACCATAAACATTTACTAAAAGATGTTATTGTTGGCTTCATCATCTTATGTTTACACTGTGGACATAATCAGTTTACAGATTGGACATAATAGTCTGCTTGTGCACCCTGTTAAGCAATCAATTCAGGCTAAGGGAGATTGGATAGCTCAGTGTTCCACTGTGGCAAGAAGTGACGCTTGATGAGTTCACGTATATGGTGTAGAACAAAACAGACAATAACAATGTCTGATACAAAAGTGGAACAAATGTCAAGTCACTTGGCCAGGCACCTCCAGAGATCTTTGAGATGTCCGAAAGCATTTTCTACCACCATTCTTGCCGAGCTCAGATGATCGAGTGAACTCCTTCATCAACCACTTCCTGAGGGGGAAAGCTAGGTCTCTAATTAGATGTATGGGGATTTCCACTCTGTTAACAGTTTTGGATTTCTGTGGTCAGAGGTAAACGTACTTTATGCAACCTCTGAAATCACATGCAATCAGTTCACTAATGTTTTCTAGTGGTCATTTTACAATATCAGGATAGAACCTGACCCTTGGACTTGTCATAAGTTTCATTTGAACTAGCCAGTCAACCATTCCTTCAGTTTAACATGTAAACATTTCTATGGCAACCCTATCTGCAGCACATTGGTACACAGATGCAATTATTACCCCTCCTGAATAAAAGAAAGCCAATAATCCATGCCAGTCGTGGAATGATTGAGATAAATGAAATGAGTCATGGCGCAGATGATGCGTTCTTGTATTTTGTTCCTGATCTTTTTTTAATTTTAGGTTACTTTGGGCCTTTCTTAAGTTCCTTTAAGGGTCTGTGACCGAACCGATAATTGTTTTTTGTCTTTACTTAATGTATATAATCTCTTTCTTGTGGTATTAGGGTATGACAGGGAGAGGAGAGTGGCAGGGGAAAATAAAACAGACTCTGAATTTTGTATATCACTATTGAGAGAGATTGTGTTGTTTGGATTTGAGTGTCTTTGAAAATAAAATATTTTTAAAAATGTTGTTGTCATTACATCTTGTATGGTTACATGTGACGATAAAAACACGATTTGTTGCATGATCCACACTGTCAGTGAGGTATATAAACTTGCTTCACTTTGGAAGAGGTACCCGCCTTGATCTTTGGCCTTTCTGTAGATGGATGAGTTGGTTAAAACTCTAGCATCATGCATGTGGCCAGGCCAAATCACATACACATCTATGAAGCTGGATAAACAAAGGAATGAGTGTATAGATCAACATGTGATACACCTTCACTGATAAAGACAGGTAGTTGCAAGTCAGGCCAAGATTCTTATTAGTAGTTGTGGTGATCAACAGCTTAAAGACCAATCAAATACCACTGTTTCTGATTATAGTAGGTCTGTACGTCATCATTGGGGGAGGGGAATGATGGGAATACGTGTACCATCGATGGCACCAGCACACGTTGGATACCCTTGTTCCGCAATTCTGTCCATTGACTCGTGGAGTCGTGCACCATTTGGCAGTTCGACAAAACATTTAGAAAGGGGCCTCCTCAATGCTCCAGGGTACCAACACACACACTGTGGTGAGACTGACACCAAAATACAATTGATGGATCAATATTCACATGGGGTAGCATGCCACCACAAAGCCACAGCGAGTCGAAACTGAGGTTCCAGAGGCTGTCACCAGTATGTTGTCTTGCGCCTCAGGTGGGGCTCAATAAGTTCCAAGAAGAACCAAGTTCCAAGACATACGTAAATGACTCCGCCATCAAAGTTGTTGAGGACATTACCAAGAGGATGAGCCCCTGTGGTGTCTCTGCCACATTCTTCTATCAGATACTGGCGTGAATTGACTCAGAAGAACCAAACATCTCAATCTATGGCATTTAAGGTCCATACGCTTTTCTGCCTCAAACAGGTCCCTGCTTCTTTTCAAATTCTCCTCTAACGTTTTTCTGAATGCACGAAATACTCACACGTGCAACATCGCATGCTTCATAAAGTTGATTACAATGCGCAGAAGATTTTCTTGCATTGTAAGATGGCACAAAATGTACATGGCCAGCAAATGTACCTGTTGTTGCAACACCATTATTGTATACAGGGCAATGTCACTTCCCAGTGCATATGTTTTACATCACATTAGACACCAATGCTGCTGCGCTACACATCCCATCTCCTTTGCTTCAGGAAGCTGGCTTGCTGCATAAAAGGAAACTGACGTGGCTTCTGTTCTGTGTGAACAAGCAAGCTGGATTCCAGAGTCGGGTCGTGTATATGGCAATAAAGCAGATTTTCACTGTAAAAAGTGTATTTCTCTGAAACCTAGATGAAATAGAATTGATCATTGCTAAAATTTATTTTGAATTCTATTTAGAATTTTTTTAGAGATTGAATTTGAAGAAACAAATCATCAAAAATAATTGGTGGTGTTCTATACCAAAACCTACAAATCTTTTATTTGGTTTTACCTCCTACTGGGTAGGGCTCCTTAGCTAACCTACAAATAAAATTAGATGGTTAAAACATGGTAAAAGCTTTTTTTTAACAATATGGCATGCTTTTGTAACTGATGTTTTAGGAATCTGTCACAACATTTCAATATTCTGGTAAGTGGAATCCACATTGTTGTTATCTGGCATATGGCAGCATTTCCCTGTGGTAGGTTTATAGAATGTTGTTATGGACGCTGCTGCAATGTGTTGAGAATGCTAAAAGCACTCTAGTTTCCAATGCAAAATGGTCATGGGCTCAAATCTATCCAGATGGAATTAATGATAGTTTATCTTGTTCATATCTGCCATTTGTATTTTGTTTTTACCTTGATCATTACCAAAAAAAAAGCCACTAATAACAATGAAAAATCCAAGTTCAGTAAAGGTGAAAAATAGTGTAACTTAACCCTTGCTTTATTAGTCTTGGTAACCTATTTGGTGAAAATAAGATCGCACAGTAATGGCAATAAATCATAGAGGGTAAAGAAAGCATCTTTTACAACCTACAATGGAGCCAACTCTCAGACTGACTGGGAAGAGTTTGTAACTGCTCAGGAAGGAGCAATCCCCATCTCATGGTGCTAAGAAGGCAATTGGCAAACAAAAGTACAACTCCATCATAGCCACTGTAGTGTGATGTAATCTGTGGAGTCTTGAGTCCTGACATAGTACAAACAATGTTTAATTGCACTGACATCAGTCACTACACAAATGATCATTAAAAACTGCCCTGCCAGTTTAAATCCAGTCAAAAGATAAATACAAGATACACCTTATCTTTGATATGTTGAGAACTTGGACTAAGGAAAACCACCTGTGTAAAATAACTGCAATCTCGGCCACAAAGCCATTATTCCCTAATCCAAAGCATTGATATACAATGTAAGAAGTGGCCCCCAAACCAACCCCTGTGGAAAACGACTAGCAATTGGCAGCCAACTAGAATAGAGTCCCTGCAATCCGTCTCTTTGCTTCCTGCCTAATCAACCAATGCTCTTCAACTGCTATATCTCATGAGCTGTACGCAAGCCTCATAGACTACTTAATGCAACATGTCTTATGATCAGCCTATAGGCATATTCCAAATAGGAACCTAATATTTGTCTTCCCTTCATACCCTTGCATACTTAACGCTCCTCCAGGTTCACTATTGGCACTCACCTGCCAGTTGTTCAACCAGAATAAACAGTTCCACAAAGAACATGAACAATTGCCTTAGTCGACCACCTAGCTTCTCTGCTCATTTCTGTAATTATTGTTCATATACATAGTTCATATATTAACATTCACTACACTTCCCTGAAAAGAAAGAATAATTAAAAAATGATTTAACTTATTTTCAGGTTTTCTGAGGCACTTTGACCTTAAGGGAACTTTTATTGTTGGTATTTATTCTAACTCTTGGTTCAAGGAAGAAGGAATGTTATGAATCAACTTTTCCATTGTCTCCACTGGATCAACCTCTGGAATATATCATTACCACTTCAGTCTTGCCTTGCAGGAATTAAAGTGGTGCACATGGAAAACTTTGATTTTATCCTATACTTGCAAGAAATGTCACTGCACCAAATATTTGAAATAATATTCCAACTTTGCATTTCCAGGTGTTTATGAAAACCAAATCTATATCTTCTGCAAATGCTAGAAATCTGAAAAAGAAACAAAATGATGAAAACTTTCAGTGGGTCAGCCAGTGGGAAGAGAAAAAATTATAATTTCAGGTCTGAGAACCTACATCATAACTAAGGAAGAAAGAAGAAAATAGTCCGCTTTGTCTTGTCGTGCCCCATTATGTTGCTTTGAAATGTTCCTCTCTGTGTGTTGAGTCATAATTGTGTTTCTTACTCATCCACCTCCCTTCCATTATTCCCCTAAAATTTGACTAAAATAAGCTCAGTCACATTAGAGCAATTTATGTATTAATGGCTCAGAGGCAGTTTTTTATTTGTGGTTTACCAAAGAATTTGCTGATTGATATTTAGAACAATACAGCTCAGTATAAGCCCTTGGGCCTATATATTCTTTACTTAAAAAAAAGTACTAAACCCTCCCTAACCTTCTACTTTCATCCATGCGTCTAAGAATCTTTTAAATGCCACCAATGTGTCAACCTCCATCACTATCCTCAGCATGGCATTCCAGCACCCACACTCTGTGTTTATATTAAAAAAAAACATCCCTGAGGTCTCCCCTCAACTTACCTCCCTTCACTTTGTCCTCTGGGCTTGACTGATCCTGCCCTGGGAAATGGGTGCTGGCTGTCCATCCTATCTATGACCTTCATAATCTTGTGCACCTCTGTCCAATCTCCCTCATCCTTTTATGCTCCAAAGAGAAAAGTCCCAGTTCTGCTAACTTTGCCTCATAAGACTTGTTTCCCCAATCCAGGCAACATCCTGGTAAATTTCATCTTTACCCTCTCTATACCTTCCACATCCTTCCTATAATGAAGTGAACAGAACTGATCGTAATACTCTTAAGTGTGGTCTTACCAGAGATTTGTAGAGTTGCAATGTGACCTCTCTACTCCTGAATTCAATCCCTGCATTAATGAATTCCAGCATCCCATAGCCTTTCTTAACTATCCTCTCAACCTGTGCGGTGATCATGAGGGATGTATGGATTTGAATCCAAGGGTCCCTCTGTTCATCCACACTCTTAAGCAACTAACCATTAACGTTGTACTTAGCCTTCTAATTTGTCTTTCCAAAACACATCACCTCACACTTAATCCAGATTCAAATCTAGCTGCCACTATTTTGCCCAACTTGGCATCCTGTCTATATCCTCTTCCAACCTTCGACCTTCAGTTCCATCCACATCTCCTCCAATCTTCGTGTCATCCGCAAACTTACTGACCCATCCCTCCACCTCTTCATCCAGGTCATCTATAAAAATCACATTGAGCAGAGGTCCCAGAACAGATCCTTGTGGCATTCCACTAGTCACTAATCTCCAGGCAGAATACTTGCCTTCCACTACTATTCTCTGCTTTCTTCTTTCAAGCTAATTTTTATCCACATGGCCAAGGTTCCACTGATCCAGTGCTTCATGTCTTTCTGGATGAGTTTCTTGTGGAGGACTTGTCAAATGCCTTACTAAAATCCATTTTCATTGATAAACTTGAGCAGCCCAGCAATATATATTCCTTCTCAACTTTCTTTGACAATTTTTACTAAAACATTTAATGTACTAGTCAGATGATAAGATGAAATAAGTATAATCTTGATGCCATTTGTTTCATAAGGCACTCAAACAAAAATGTGCAAAACTGAGGCAATTATCTGAGCCCATTTCTGGTGAACTATGACATGAAGAAATGGATCTTAATTCTGCAACAGTCTTCTCGTGCAGTACAGGACCTAACTCATTTTACCTCAATCCATTTTGAATGATCATGAACGCCAATGACTAATGAATAGCCTTTTGAAATATGTTGGCAACAGCTAAGCTCTGCAATATCGACATAACGTAGTTAGATCTTTATCAAAAATCTAGACCAATAAACATTCCTCATTGTTGTTTGATTGTCAATGGATACAGTCAGTTATAATATGATCACATCAGGCTCTACTACTTTTAGTGAGAAGATGATGCTTTCATATTGTTACGAGCCCAGAGGACCCCAAAACCCAGCAGCAATAGATATTCACCATGACAAATGGTTACTTAAACAAAGGTTGCTATTAATTTTATCTTTAAACGTGAAAACAGAATCACACTTTAACTTATCACTATTTACTTAACTAACCTACCTTAACCCCTTTCTAATTCTAAGCGTACGTGTATGTAATGTGTGTTTAAGTTCAGAAAAGTTATTTGATTCACAGTCCAATCTCACTTCTCATTCCTCCAAGTTCACCAGTTGCAGGTAGTTCTTATACTCTGTAGAGAATTTAACATTTATAAAGTTCACCAGGCTTTGGCACTTTAAAGGTAAATGATTACCACTCAGGAAGGTTCTTGTCGATTTTCAGAGAGAGATTCATTGTTCCAGGACACCCACACTGATGTACTTCCATCAACACCTTTAGTGTGTTGCCGAAGAAACTTGCCCCCTCAGGGTTCTCCAGATGATAGCCTCTTTCTTTCAGGTCACCACAGAGTGCCTTTTTGTTTCTCCTAGTTCAAGTGAAACATTAGGCAGCCAGTCCTTTCCTCTTGCATGGACCCCAAGGACTTTGATGAAGCTGAACTAAGCACTTACAACCTGTCTTCCACATGGGGTTTTGCACAAGCTTTCCAGCTTGTCCTGTTCCAGCCCCAGTTGCTGCTGCTGACTGTAACACTGTAGAACTGATCTGTGTGTGTATGTATGTCTCTGTCTGTCTGTCTGTCTGTCTGTCTCTCTCTCTCTCTCTCTCTCTCTCTCTCTCATACACACACATACAAAACCTCTTTGACTCTCTCTGCTTGCAAAACCTCATGACCGTCTTAGAACAGGAAGTATCCCTCCAGACAATCCAGCTCCGAAAAACTCTTATATCTGTTGCCTTTGTAAACGACAATCCATTTGTGAAGTCTCTTGGGTACTCTCCAAATCTCTTGCAAAGGTTTAGAGGCCTCAACATGTCTAGTATTAGCAGAGCTCCAGTATTTTATAAGATCTGTTTTAAAGTGTTTGTATGTGACCTACACTAACAAACCTGCCTCAATTTATCTCCCAAAAACATATCTATACACTGTCACAATATTCTCTACTTGAATTGTATAAAGTGCATAATAGTGTTCTCATGCTTGCCTTGCTTTATATTAATTAATCTTTATATTATTGTAACTCCATACTCTATAATTGTGCTCTTACTCTTGTACTTTATCCAGCTGTATGAAAGATAGGATTGACTCCTTAGACTGCTCATAGAAGAACTCTTCTCATTGTACCAGATATAATTGACAAACTTAATTTTATTATGGTGATCTGGACAACAAAAATACTGTGAAACACACAAGTCTGCAGATGCTGTGAAAACTCAAAAATGCTTGAGGAACTCAACAGTTATTCTGGCATCCATAGGAGATAAAAATGTATAACCAATGTTTTGGGCCTGAATTCTCTTCAAGATATACTTGAAGACAAGACCATTTTGTTTCAAGGATTCCATAGAACTGTAGAACAGTGCAGCACAGAAATAGGCCCCAATAATCCATTTGCACATGCAAATATGCCTGTCTGCACTAATCTTATTTCCCAACATGAGGCCCACATCCTTCTTTCATATCCAAGTACCTGCCTTTTAAGTTATGTAATTGTGGATGCCTTCTTTAGCTATTTTAGTAGCTTATTTAAATATCTGTCACCCTCTGCATGAAAAATATTTTTTGAAGATCTTTAAATTTCTCACTATTTTAGCCTCACTGCCCTGGATATAGAGTTTGATGATCTACCCAATCGAATTTCCCATAATTTTGTAAACCTTTCCCAAGGTCACATCTCAGCCTCTTATGTTCCGGTGAGAATAAATCTGATCTATTCAAAAACAATGCACTCCATTCCAGACAATCTCCTGGCGAATCTCTTCCTGGAATAGAAGAGCGGTCAAACCAATATGTTGTGCAACTGCCACAGGACATACTAACTCTTATACGCAACACTTCATCCTATGAAGACAAGCATAACTGATGTCTTTTATACTATCCTATCCACCTGTGTGCCCATTTTCAGGGAACTATGGACTTGCATTCCAAAATTTTTTTTCATTAGGTCCATACTGAATTTGACTCCCAAAGTGCATTACTTCACATTTGTCAGGACTAAATTCCGTTGTAATGCTGGCCAACGAAGCTGGCTTCCTGAACACTTTTGGCTGTGATTTATGGGTCACCTTCAAATTTTCCTATCACATGCTACTTTTTTTAAAAACTTAACTTTAATTTCCATGTTCAGTCATGTCAAAATACATAAATCTCTTAGCAGAGGTATACAGTGCTCCAATCTATCTTATTCAAATTCTGCTTATAGAGGCATCACAGATTTGGGCTCCCAATTAACCTCATTCTAACCAATATATTTTACTATACATCCTTTATGACACTTTTGAGCTGAAAGAAGAGAGAGGGTCAGAGTAAATCTTATTGTGTCATCACTATATATGCACTTGTATACAGTCACTATCTCATCTGCATACATTACTCTAATTACATGTTGAGTGCATCGCTCGAACTCCTCCCCACCACTGAGATTACAGAGAGGTTTTATTCTTAATCAATCTAGGTAACTGTAGTATTACCGGTTACTAGTTGATGTTGAACACATCGGTCCTAAGTTGGAATTTAGCTGTTATGCTTTCCATCAAACATAGACTTTCAAATCTTTCCCTCCATTTTTGGACAGTTGGTGGTTTTACATTTCTCCATAATACTATAATCATCTTCTTTGTGATCAACAGCAACACCCCAAGTAAACAGGCCTGGTTTTTGGTATCTATATCCTCTGGAGTCACTCCCAATATAAAATATGCTGGCTCCAAAAATATATCGATCCCCATGATTTGCTTAATTTCCACATGAATATCTCTCCAATATTGATATAGTTTGAGACTGTTCCAAAAAATATGGGTATGATCGCTAATCTTCCCACATTCTCTCCAGCATAACTCTGAGGTGCTAATGTATCTCACCAACACATGAGGAGTCTTAAATATCCTCATTTTAATTTTCCATTCAAACTCCCTCCAGGTAGGGCTACATGTTAACTTGCGACCATCAAGGCATGTCTTTTCCCACATTTCATCTCTAATACTTTATTTTGTTGATGGAAGTACATCAGTTGTGGGTGTCTGCTTTATTTCCATAGTATTTCCTGTTTATGTTATCTTGAAGGCCTCTGTATAAGTGAGCAATCAGGTTCTTCTTCATTACCCCTTCCATAGTCAGCATATAAATCTTTTCTAGTGTAGATGGTATTTTACATATCTGCTCCTCATCTGCATGTGACTGTAAGTAGTGCCACATTTGAAGAAATCTTCAAAAAAAATCCACCCCTGACAAATCAAATTCTATTGAAGATATTCATACGATTCCAATGTTTCTCCATAAAAAAGCTGATCCACAATAGTTAGCCCATTGGAATTTAAAAAAAAACAGTCTGGGCAGAACATTCATTTGGATAGTTTCAATTCTACCAATTAATAATAAGGGGAGAATCTCCCATCTGAGCATATCTGCCTTTATCTCCTTCAGTAACTTTCCATAAATGGCTTCATACAGTTTTAAGATGGAGGGATTGATAATAAAGCCTAGGTATCTGAAGCCCTCTCTAGACCAATGAAACCTGACCTGCTTATCTAATTGTGATGGCCACGTACCTGACAGCATCATTGCTTCCAATTTTGAATCATTAATTTTATCACCAGATATTACTTTGTAGTGACAGCTACGAGGAAAGAGACTCTCCACCACCATTTTGTGAGTTTCAACGGCAGATTTATTCAAAACCCACACATGCCCCTTTAAAGGCAGCGTGAGGTCTACCCCCATGCAGGCGGTGATGTCATCATGCCTGGGGTACACGCTGAATTCAAACAATGAGGCAAGGAGGTCCCCTGATGGTGCCATGTACTCACAGGTGCCCCGGCGGCATGGCGGTACAAGCAGGGCTGGTTCGCTACGAGTAAGTGTGTTGCCACAACTTCATATTATTTTAAAATTTACATCATGTGAGGCACTGAAGAAATAGGGTCAGTCACATACAACACGATATCATCCACAAATAGGGATATCTTATGTTCCATCCATCTGTTGTCTTTTAAATCCTTTATATAACTCTCTTGCCTAATAATTTCAGCAAGTGGCTCTAAGCATATATCAAAGAGCAGGGGAGTCAAACTGTCTCCCTGCCTAACTCTTCATTTTAACCTGAAAAACTGAGAGCAACATTCATTCACTCTCACTCTTGGCCTCAGGTTTGAATATACAGTGGAACCCCATTATAACACAATAGTTGGGGTCCAAAAAAATTGCATCATGAAAAAAGCGGGATCGCACTAAATCGGGGTTTCACTACTGTGTGCAATATACACACAAATCGATCGTGGCAGCAGTCACCACCCACCCCAATTCGTGGCAGCACTCAACCTCCCACCCCCGTTTATGGCACCACTTAGCCCCAATCCCACCCTCCCCGTTCGCAGCAGCACTCACTCCCCCAACCCCCCTAATGCAGCAGCACCCATGTCCTCTCTCCCATCCATAGTAACACCCACCCCCAACCCTACCCTCCCTGTTCACAGCAGCACTCACCCTCAATCCCACCCACCCCGTTCGTGGCAGCACTCATCCCCAATACCACCCTCCCCATTCATGGTAGCACTCATCCCTACCACCACATTCCATTCACAGCAGCACTCACCCCCCACCCCCACACCTCACCCCCCCCCCCATTTTTGGCAACACACACCACACCCCTCCAAATCTAAGCAACACACAAAAACCCCCCCCCCCCCATCAATGTGATGAATTCCCCACTGAGATATACATTATTGTACTTACCTTAATCATTTAGATGCGCCACTTCTAACGATCTGCTGCACCACAGGATGGCCATCCCTGATACTGCATCTTTTAAAATGGGCTCACTTAACATCCTATCTCAAAGAATGGAATTTGGATGTTAAGAGGTCCAATGATCTATTGCATAATATCCAAATTGTTGTAAAATCAGGGCATGTTAAATCAGGGTTCCACTCTAATACTTTCACCCGTTTTATAAATTTTGCGTGAAACCCCATCTTATCTAATGTATGGTTGAAATAGACCCAGTCTACTCTATCAAATGCCTCTTGTGCATCTCTTGTTTCTTTTTTGCCCATGGCATAATGTTAAAACACACCTAATGTTATTGGCTCTCTGTCTACCATGTATAAATCCTGTTTGATCAGGGTGTATCAACTATGTTATAACCTTTTGAATTCTCTTTGTTAGTATTGCACTAAGTATCTTTGGATCATTAACTTGTCCTCACTCTAAATAACTCATCCTATTTCCTCCAAATTAAAGAAGTAGCCATGGGTACCTGCATGGGGCTACTCCAGGCCTACACAGACAAGACCCCCCCAACTCTTCCTCTGGTATATCAACGACTACATTGGGGCTGCCTCATGCACATGTGATGAGCTTGTCAACTTCATCCACTTCACAGACAACTTACACCCTGATCTCAAACTCACTTGGTCCATCTCTGATAACAGTCTCCACTTTCTGGATCTCTTTGTCTCCATCTCAGGACATGGGATTTCCACTGACATATATTATAAACCCACTAACTCCCACAATTCCCTTGACCACATTTCCTCACATCCTATCACCTTCAAAGATTCCATCCCCTTCTCTCAATTTCTCCATCTCCACTGTATCTAGTCCAGATCTTCTGAAATTTTGCTTTCTTCCACAAACATTGCTTCCCCTCCACCACCATCAACTCGGTCCTCGCCTGCATCACCTCCATTTCCTCCTCATCTGCCCTGGCTCCCTTTTCTCCCAGACGCAATGAACATAGAATCACCCACATCCTCACCAACCTCCACATCCAAAACATTATCCGCCAGAATTTCTGACACTTACAACAGAATCCCACCACCAGACATTTTTTTTCTTCTCTTCCATTCTTGCCCTTTCAACCTTTAGCACAATTTATAAGATAAAATATTAATATTAAAGGAATTAAAGTTAATATTGAGGAATTTAAAATTAATTGGTTTGCGGATGATGTTTTGATTTATATAACAGATCCTTGGAATTCTTTGAATTCATTGTGTATGAGATTGAAAGACTATGGTGAAATACCAGGTTATAACATTAATTGGGAAAAGAGTGAAATTATGCCATTGGTTGAGGGGGATTATAATTAATGTAAACAAATTGCCCAATTTAGATGGTTAGATAATGGAATTAAATATTTAGGGATTAAAATTGATAAAAATTTGGACAATTTATATGTTGAGTTATTTACCATTATTTCAAAAAATTAAAGAAGATTTAAATAGATGGAATGATTTACCTAGAACTTTAATGGGTAGACTGAATTGTATTAAAATTAATATTTTTCCAAAGATTCATTATTGTTTTCAATCCATTCCTTGTGGAATATCTCAGAATTTTGTTAAGGATTTAAATTTAATTATTAGGAAGTTGTTGTGGTAAGGGAAAATGGTTAGAGTTTGTTCGGAAAAATTAACTTGGAAATTTAAATTAGAAGGCTTACAACTTCCACATTTTCAAAAGTATTATAA
Organism: Narcine bancroftii; assembly: GCF_036971445.1. Lineage (NCBI taxonomy): Eukaryota > Metazoa > Chordata > Chondrichthyes > Torpediniformes > Narcinidae > Narcine > Narcine bancroftii. The sequence goes on along the minus strand of NC_091471.1, from coordinate 105,632,333 downwards.
AGATGCTCAATTGAATGTTATTAATGGAATATTTGATTTAGATATATCTTTAATATGGGCTAAAATAGAATTAAGAAAAATAGATGAAAAATGTATACAAGAATTGATTTATAAATGGAATTCAAAATGATTAATTGGTACTAAGGATCCACCTACATTGAAACACGATTGAATTATGGAATAAAATATATTATGAGATAGGTGGGAAAGGTTTGATTTCACCCAAAACTCCTTTATATCAAAATAAATTCTTCCTTTTTGTGATTAATAATCAATTTTTGAAGATTTGGAATCAAATGGGGATTAAAACAATAGAAGATTGTTTAGAAGCAACAAATGAAGGAAAAATTTAATGTCCTGGATAATACTTTTTTTGTTATTATCATCTTAAAGATTTTTTAATTTATAAGTTACCAAGACAGAATTAAATAGAAATATTGATTACTTAAAGAGGTACAAAAACATTTATTTCAGAAATGTATAAATTACTTTAAAGAAAACCACCCAAATTAGATGTTCATATATCAAGATTGAGATGGGAAATTGAATTAGATAGGAAGGTAGATAAAAATGTTATGTAAAGATAATATGGCTAAAATTATTAATGTAAGATATAGATTGGTACAACATAATTTTATGCATCAATTATATTTAACTCCTCAAAAATTAAAAATATTTAACACTATCAGATTTATGTTTTAGATGTGGTCAAGAGATAGGTTCATTTTTTCATTCTACTTGGCAATGTGCCTTTGGATACAAATTAAAATATTTTTGGAGAAAATATTAAAGATAAAACTCCCTCTGGATCTGATGTTATTTTTATTAGGTAAAATTAAAATGGTTAGTCTTAAAATTAACTATGTACCAAATTGAATTTTTACAATTAGCTTTAGCTATCTCTAGGAAGTGTGCAGCTATTACTTCGAAATTAGATATGGATTTAGGAATGTAAAGATGGCATATAGAGGTATGATCTTGTATTCCACCTGAAAAAATAACATATTTATGATAAATAGCATTTCTTTTTGAAAATATGGAGCCCATATCTACAGTATGTTGGCCTGAAGATTTAGAACTCTCAATAACTTGTCCTGGTGGTGATTTTTACCTCCACCATAGTTGATTTGAAGTTGCCTATGTATCTTTGATAATCTCCTACTCTTCCTTCTTTCTTGGGGGTTAAGGTAGCATGGGGGGAGGGGAGGGTGATGGGGAGGTATTGTTTTTCTATATAATTCATTATTGATTGATAATGTAATTATGGTTTAAAATTTTTTAAATAAAATATTTTTTTAAAAACTCAACCCTGACCTGCATCACCTCAATTTCCTCCTCATCTAGCCCCCTCTGCCCCCAGACATAATGAACACAGAATCTCCCACATCCTTTCCAACCACCCCACCAGCATCCATATCCAACACATTTTCCACCTGAATTTCCAGCACTTAGTATAGGATCCCACCACCAGATATATTTTTCCTTATCCTCCCCTCTCGGCCTTCTGCAGGGACCGCACCCTCTACAATTCCCTTGTACACACATCCCTCCCCACCCATTGCACTTCTTGCACCTTCCCCTGTGCCTGCAGGAGGAGCAGCACTTGCACCCACATCTCCTCCCTCACTATGGTCCAGTGCCCCAAAAAGACCTTTCAAGTGAAGAAACACTTCACTTGTACATTCAGAGGACTTATTTACTGCATCTGATGGTCCCTTTATGATGTTCTCTACATTGGAGAGACCAGTCGCAGACAGGAGATCACTTCGCTCGGCACCTCCTTTCCATTCGCAACCACAGAGACCTCCCAGTGGCCAACCATTTCAATTTTGATTCACACTCCCTTGCTCATATCTGTCCATGACCTTGTGTACTCTCCCAACCAGACCACCCACAGACTGGAAGAACAGCATCTTACTTTCTGTCTGGGCACCCTCCAGCCAGATGGCATTAACATTGACTTTACTGCTTTCCATTAAGCCTGTTCGCCTTTTCTTTCACCACCCCCTTTCCTGTCTTTCCATTTGTACTACCCACCCAGTCATCCCGCCTCCCCTTCATTGCTGCTGTACCCTCCCTCCTTTCTCCATCTATCACCTCCTATCTTTGCCCCACCCCCTCCCCCCCCCAACTCTTCTGTCCGACACCTGCTGGCATTTTCTCATATTTTAATGAAGGGCTCAACCCTGAAACGTTGGTTATGTATCTTTTTTTACCTTTATTACTTAAAAGGACACTGTTTGACCTGCTCAGCTTCTCCAGCATTTTGTGTTTTTACTTACATAGAAGACTTATCGGCCTGCAACCTTCACACTTAGAGGGTTCTTTCACATCCTTATAAATAATAGATATAACAGTCTTTGCCCACAATTTAAGAGGATTTCCTTCCAAGAGGACATAATTATAGACAACCAGAATTGGAGAGAGCTCCTCTCTATAACAGTGGTAGAATTCTCCCAGAATCCAGGGACATTACTCTTTAGCTTATTAATAACTCCCTTTATTTCCTGTTCTTCTATACATGCTGTCACTTTTACCGCTTCTTCTTGGTAAAGGGAAGGTAGATTTAATCTAAAAAAAGAATGTTCTTCCTCTCTTCGTCTATGATTTCATAAGAGTCGTATAATTCTTCATAAAAGGGTGCAAATGCTTCTGCTATTTCTCTTGGTTGGGAAACTAACTTCTTTGAGGCTGGGTGAAAGACTTTGGAGACCAGTTGATTAGCTTGCTCTTTACACGGTTGAAATGCCAAGTGGCGTCTTGCTCTTGTTTCCCTTCTCATAATTCAAAAATCTCAGGGCCCCATCAGTTTTGAATGTCAAGAGCTCCTCTAATTTGCGTCTTTTTTGTCTTAATTCATTTAGGACTTCTTCATTTTTATTGCTATTTTTATGTCCTGATTCTAGTACCTGTATTTTACTTTCCAGGTCTGATTCCTTCTTCAGTCTGTTCATTCTTATTCTATTTGATATTTCAATCATTTTTCCCCTTATTATTGCTTTAGGGGCATCCCACAAGATGCATGGTGTAACTTCACCATTATCACTGATATCAAAATATCACTCCATATACTGTTTAATTTCCTGAATCAGTAAAGGGTCAGTCAGCAGAGAATGTTTGCTCTCCAGTATTTAAAACACTTTTCTATTTCTGAATCTAAGGTGAGGATTATAGGTGCATGGTCACGCTTGATATTGAGTCTATTTTACAATCTTCTACTTTATACATACATTGTTTAGGATCACAAAATATATCAAAACATGACTAACTCCCATGTAATTTAAGAAGAAGCTAAAGTCCCTGCCCTTTGGGTTTTTGTGACTCTATGGATTAACTAACCCCAGCTCTCCTAACATGTTATTCAATGTTGTAGATCTTTTTGATTGCTTGTGTACTATCGGTGATGTATCTAACCTCCCATCCAGAACACCATTAAAGTCTCCACCAACAATTATCATACCTTTAGCATTATTTGGAATTATATTAGTAATGTCTTCAAAGAAAGAGAAGTAATCTTCTATTAGAGCATAAATATTCAGTATCGATCTATCTTTCCCACTTATTGTACCGACTACCATGCAGAGAAGAGAACATTCCTATTGAATAAGATGGCTACTCCTTTTCTCATAGGAGGCACTAAATCCCTGGCCCACCCATTCTCTCCTGAGCTTTTTATGCTCAATGTCCACCAGATGGGTTTCCTGTATCATTGCCACTCCACGTCCAAGATTTTTAAATTATAAACATTTCAAATTTAAAGTGACATCCAGCAAGAGGGAGGCTTTTAAACATGAGAAAGTAAGAGTTTGGGCAGCATGCTCCAGTTAGAATGAAGGACAAAGCTGGTAGGTTTACTGAACCCGACTTGAAGTGGGATATTGAAGCCCTGGTCGGAAAAAAAGGAGATATATGTCAGGTATGGGTAGCTGGGATCAAGCAAATCCATCACAGAATATAAGCAAAGTAGGAGTACACTTAGGAGGGAGATCAGGAGGGAAAAAGAGATGTGATAACTCTAGCAGACAAGATAAAGGAAAAAAATCTGACAAGTCCAGGGTGATGGACATTGACAAAATGGTTTTTAGCAAGGCCTTTGAAAAGATCCAGCTTGGTAGATTGTTTCTGAAGATTGTATAACATGGGATCCAGGGTGAGTTAGCTACTTGGAATCAAAATCGGCTGGGTGGAAGAACTCAGATGGTTGGCGGTTGAAGGAACTTGTATTGAAGGCCTATGACCAGTGGAATGCAATAATAATAAATTAAAAAGTAAACAAGACAGCAGGGTAGAGTGTAGTGATAAAGTGGTCAAATAGTGCAGGGCATAGAAAGAAGTAACAATACATAGTTCAGGGAATAATGAAAGCTGCAGTTATAAAACACAGTACAAGGAACCAAATGTCTGACAACAATAATAAAGAAATCAACCCTGAATCTGGATATTTGAGTTATTAAGCACGTGTATCTTCTGCCAATCTTTTGTACTGTATTTCAATGAACTAACAAAGATTCACTTCTTCCACACTTCTTACACATATGCTATCCTTAGTCTCACTTCCAGATTTTTTTTGTCTTCCTTCAATAAGTGACGTAAAAACCTCAGTTCCACTGCAAGATCTGGAAAAATCTAATGTAGTACTCTAAAAGTATATAATCGACTGAGATGATATGTAACTCACTACTCAGATACTCACACTGTATTTATTGTGAAGGCAGGTTTAAAGACAGATTTCACATATGGTAAGTCAAGTGAAATACAAAAGTCTGCAGATGTTGTGATTGTAGTAAAAACACAGAAATGCTGAAGGAACTCAGCAGGTCTCGTAGCGCCCCTAGGAGATTAAATGTTTTACTGATGTTTCAGGCTTGAACTCTTCCTCCAGCCTTTCTGTGCTTTTACACATGGTGAGTCACCAGGCCCAAGCAGCTTGTAACCCGTGGCAGTGACTTGTGATGACAACATTCTCACCAGTGCAGCTCTGTCAATGTGTTTGCTAATGGCTGTCGCTGATTCACCTAGACTGCTGCTCCACAACTTCCTTTAAATTTAGAACTACTCAAGGTTGTCAGCCAAGGCACCACTGGCCTCTATACTGCAACTAAATGATCAAACATCTGCTGTACTACACCACTATGGAAACTGCTAGCACACGAGAGCAGGCAATGCATGAAGATTGAGTTTTAGTCAGTGTGCTAATATGGTGATGAATTTTATTTGGTCACTGTGGTCACGTGTACATTGTGATGGTCAGCAACCAGGAAAAGAAAAGACAAGACAGGAACTTCTGGGGAATGGGGAGCTGGGTGAATTATCATTGATTCTGCAGCCCAAATAGGTTTAGTTTTGACTATTTGGCATTCCATAATGTTTCTTCCTTTTCCTCAGAACAATTTGGAAGCAAATTGGCACCTGTGGTGCACTGTTAGCCAGAATCAGACACACACAAGGTAAAGACTGTACAACAGGCTTTCATCCACAAAGACTTCCATAGAGCCAGGCTGGCTGTGGCTGCAGCAACACTGAGTGAGGCCTCGGGAGGCCGGCGCAGGCTTATATCCCGGAGAATGATTGACACCCGACCGGGTGAGGCTTGATATCTTCAGGACGACTGATTGACAGCCGGCCAGGTGTTGTCCTGTCCCCTTACACTCCTGCAGGTACAGAGGTTTCCCCCTGTAGTAAGCCAGTGGTGTACCACCACAGCACCCATCACTTTCAAACTTCAATCACTATGCAACATAAATTTCATTGTCAAGCTCTTCACTGGGGGATGTATGTGTGGGGGGTGAACCATCACTGGGTGGATGTACAGAATCAGAATTTATTGGCATGAACATGTCTCATTACCTTCATTGTTTTGCTGCGCCATTCTTGTGTATTGCAGATGTGAAATCGCTATCATTACATTTCCATAAATATGATATTAAAAATAAATTGGTGCAATTGTGGAGGAGCTAGTAGAGTTGTTCAAGTGAACCGGTACGGACTTGAAGGGCCGACATGGCCTGTTTCCATGCTGTAAACGGTTTTATGGTTATATGGTTATTTCTAGAGTAACTGGGATAATGGAAGAATGATGAAAAACTAATGAGTGGAAGGAGCAGGTTCTGTAATATATCTGAATGCCTGAAACATAAACCTTTTTTATTTATGCTTGTATTAAGAATTCCCAAACAACCATTAATCATTTAAATAAGTAACATGCTCTGGAAGAACTGTGTAATTATTCATCTTTATAAGATGTTTCTGAGAAAAACAGCTCAAGTTAAAAGGTATATTTAAGTAGCATGGTAACACCAATTATTATTACAGACAAAGTGGTATAACAGTTCCTTATATTCCCTTTATTTCATGTCATTAAGTTCAAAAACCTAACATTTTAGATGATAGAGGTTATTAGCTACATCTTCATAATTGAGTTTAGGATGCAGTAGCCATTTAGATATGAACATGTTGTAAACGTACGTGGAAAATCAGCCTAAAACGTGCTAATTGTCACAAGGATCTGATGTTTGTGAACATTTTTAGTGGTGCACTCTAGGAACGCACCAAATTTCCCAATATTCTCCTTCCCTGTTGTCCTACAGACATTACACTCCCTAGCTGAACAGTGGACACTGACGTTTGATCTTTTTACTGTCGAGAAATCCTGGATTGGAAGGAAAGATACCTATCAGTCAAGTCCAAGCAAGATCCAATTTCAAGTCAAGAGAAAGGACTGTGAATTGCATGTAAAATAGCAATATCAGTATTTACTAAAATGTGTTCCTTCTAACTCTGAGAATTACAAAACTGTAAACAAACATGGCCTGCTAGAGGAATGTAGCTGCTCAGTGGAAGAATAAGAATAGTCGCCCCTTTGGGCTGAAAGGGTATGGGGCCACCAATATCCCTGAGTGTAAATCCATGCAAAGGTAGTGGACAAAGCCCAGGACATCAAAAGCAAGATTTCCCCACCACTATTGAGAACAAGGAACGCTGCTGTTAGAGGGAGCAGCAATCATCAAGGATCTACACCATGTGTAGAGTACATGCTCTGTTCTCACTGCTGCCATGAGGAAAGAGGTATAGGTGCCACAAGACTCACACCACCAGGTTCAGGAACAGCTGCTACCCCTCCACCACCAGACTCTTCAGAGACTCATTTAAGGACCCTTATTTGTGCACTATATTGATTTTATTTTTATTTTCTCTGTATTGCAGCCATTTTGTTTACATTCGTTATCATTTTACAGTTCTTTATTTGTTTACATGTAATATTTTGTGTAGAGTTATTTTTTCTTGCACTACCAATAAGTGGTAATTCTGCCTCGCCTGCAGAAAAAGTATTTTGGGGTGGTATGTGATGTCATGTATGTGCTCTGACAATAAATCTGAAGTTGGAAATCTGAAAGGCAGGGGACTCTGCACTTGCAGGTATATAATAACTTTCACAGATCGTGTTCAGTAGTCTATGGCCAATAAAGCTCGTTGAGATGTAGTCACTGTTGTAATATAGGAAATGTAGAAGTTTCCAGAATGGACTTTCTTTCCAAAGTAAATTACTCTTGAGATAATTTGATCCAAACTAGCCTAATTTGCTTTTTTCTTCACAAAGAATCAGCTTACTCCAGTGTAACCTATTTTCTTTCTGTGGGCTCCAAACTAAAATGATGTCTTCCCAAAGTAAGAGATGCATTAACCAACATAAACTACCTTTCCAAAAGATAGGGTGAAGAAAATACATAATCATTTCAAACAGAACAGTAATTTTGGGCTACCAATGGTTGACGTCTGTGGCTCAGGAACCAGATCAAAAAGAAAGCTAGAATTGTGAATAATACATGACAAAAAGAGGGAATTCAGCTCAGGGTTTATGCCAAATCTTTGGCAGAGCTATCCAATTAGTCTCAGTGCACTGCTCCATTCCAATAGCTGAAGAGCTTTTATTGAAAGTACTTGTCTGTTTTCCTTTTGAAATTAAAAAATGAGAAGCTGAATGCAAAATTTTTGGAATAAAAAGAAAAAATGCTGGAGCCACTCAGCATCTGTCCTCAATCCGAAACCTTCAACCTTGCATGATTGCCGGACCTGCTGGGCATTTCCAGCATTCTCTAGTTTTATTTCCTTTGAAATTTCCCATGAAGTTACTTTCCATTATCATCCCAGACACTTGTATTTCAGATCACAACCATATTAAATAAAAGCCTGGAAGTAAAACCCATTTTTATGTGCGAGTCCTGAATGAAAGTCATTGGAGTTAAAACACAGAAAGGCTGGAGGAACTCAGCAGGACTTGCAGCGTCCGTAGGAGGTAAAGACCAACATTTCGGGGATGAGCCTTTCTTCAAGATAAAAGTAAAGGAAGGCAGATGCCTGGATAAAAAAAGGACAGGACAAAACGTGCAGATCAACAGACAAAAGGTATTAATTGGATATGGAGAGGAGGCCAGGAGAGAGGAAAGGTGAAAATTGACTGGAGGAGAGGGGGGCAGGGTTGGCTCTGTGAATGCAGAGCTTGGGTAAAGAAGACAGGAAAAGGGAAGAGAAAGATAACTTTTAAACTGAAGGGCTGCATCATTGTTGTTTACACAACCTGTCTCTGGAAGCGGCCTTGCTTGTCCACACGGAACAGAAGAAAACCCAGGTCGGTGAGTCCTCTTACACAGCAAGCTGGCTTCCTGAAGCAAAAGAGGTGGGACGTGTAGCACAGCAGCTTCGGCACCTAGTGCAAAGTTGTGTGGTGTTGAGAAAAGAATCAAATTCAGTGGGTCTGGACACAAGGGTTTCCTTTAATTAATTGTATATTGTTTAACATTTATTTTCCCACACACCTTTATAAATTGTGCGCATGTGTGCTCTACTCTTGTAAGGTTTTCCCGTGCTCCTTTAAAAATTGAGTGTGTGTGTTTTATTCCTGTTAACATTTTTCATTGCTCTTCTACAATTTGTGTGTTAATAAAAGCTACATGTGATTGCAAACCCTTGGTCCAGACTCACCAAATCTGATTCAGACAGGCATTGCTGACATTTGCACACTATGGATCAAGTAGAGTCCCTTCTGTACTCACTGTGTACCTATGATTATGAACCTTTTCTGGACCCAACATCATGAAGTAATCTTCCCTTCCTGTTTCGACCTGGCAATATGGGTCACCCATTTCAGACTGCCCTCACATCAGTACACTCCACCTCTGACATTACTGACCTTGGTGGATTAAAGCTGGGTAAGTTCAGAACCCCCAATCCTCCTTTGATGCATTCACACAGCTAAATGAAGCATTCAAAAAGCAGATAATACATGGCTTTAACCATTTGTGTAAAAGGATAAAAGAGAGAGACAAACAGAGAGACAAACAGAGTTAGAGGAATGGAGACAAAGGGAAAGAAACCAGTGTTGATGTTAATGCCATCCGGTTGGGGTGCCCTGACCGAATATGAGGTGTTGTTCCTCCAATCTGCAGGTGGTCTCATTCTGGCAGTGCATGAAATCATGGACAGAGAAGTCGGCAAGGGAATGGGCTGGGGAATTGAAATGGGTGGCCTCTGGTTGATAACCTGGTATCGCTGTGGATAGAGCCAGGGTGTTCAGCAAAGCAATCTCCCAGACTACGTCCAGTCTCTACAATAGTGGGAATTGCAGCTAAGGCAGGGGCTCCTCTTGGAAAATGTAGGTAGTCAGGGAAGCCAGGAGTATCCATGATGACTTCACCTGTGAGAAATGCATCCAGTTGCAGCACCTGACAAGTTGAGTTAAGGAATTGGAGCTGGACTTGGATGAACTCTGGATCATTCGAGACGCAGCAGGAACACTATCGCACCTTGAAGGGAGGAGGAGAGAAGATGGGTGACAGTCAGGAGAGGGAAAGGGAGCAAGCAGGCATTGCAGGGCACCTCTGTGGCCACTCCTTCTCAATAACAAATATACCATTTTGGATACTGTGGTAGGGAGAGAATCTTACCAGGAACAAGCCATAGAGATCAGGTCTCTGGCACAGAGTCTGGTCCTGTGGCTAAGAAGGGAAGGGAGGAGATGAGGTGAGCTGTAATGATAAGGATTCTATTGTTAGGGGAACAGATAAGTGATTTTGTGGAAGAGATCAAGTATCCCGAATGGTTTGTTGCCTCCCTGGTGCCAGGGTCTGAGATATCTCAGATCAAGTACATAGCATTTTCCAGAGGGAGGGTGAGCAGCCAGATGTAGGGACCAATGACATGGGTAGGAAGGGTGAGGAGGTTCTCCAAGGAGAGTTCAGGGAGTTAGGCGCTAGGTTGAAGGACAGGACCTACAGGGTAGTGATCTCAGGATTGCTACCAGTGCCATGAGCCAGTGAGGTTAGTAATAGGAGGATAATGCAGCTTAAAATGTGGCTAAAGACATGGTGCTGGAGGAAGGACTTCGGATTTCTGGATCATTGGGGTCTCTCCAGGGAATCTGTTCTGAGAGACCAGTTTGAATCTGAACTGGAAGGGGACTAATATCCTTGTGGGAAGGTTTGCTAGTCCTGCTCTGGTGAGTTTAAACTAGATTTGCAGGGGGTGGGGAACCAGAGGGCCAGAGCAGAGTAAAGAGTGGAGGAGGGAAAAGATTATGTTAAAATTGCATGGACCGTTAGAAGTCAATGGGTTGAATGTGGTGGAAATATTCTCAGGTGGATCTATTTCAATGTAAGGAATATTGTAGAAAAGGTAGACGAACTTAGAGTATGGATAGGCATGTAGAATTGTGACATTGTGCCCATTATTGAAACTTGGTTGCAGGAGGGGCAGGACTAGCAGCTGAATATTCTGGGCTTCCATTGCTTTAGACTTGAAAGAACGGGAGGGATAAAAGGAGGAGGAGTAGCATTGCTCATCAGGGAAAGTATCACAGTGGTGCTCAGGCAAGACAAACCAGAGGGCTTGTCTATGGAGCCTATATGGATGGAGCTGAGGTACAGAAAAGGTATGACCACACTCATAGGTTTGTATTATAATTAGTGAGAATTGGAGGAGCAAATCTACAGAGAGATAGCAGACAGCTGAAAGATACATAAGGTTGTGATAGTAGGAGATTTCAACTTTTTTAATTGATTAGGACTCCCATACTCTAAAAGGGCTGGATGGCTTGGAGTTTGTCACATGTTTTCAGAATTTGTTTTATAAATCAATATATAGAGGTATCAACTAGAGAGGGTGCAACACTGGATCTCCTATTAGGGAACGAGACAGGACAGGTGACAGTCATATGTGTAGGGGAACATTTTGGGTCCAGTGATCATAAAACCATTAGTTTCAAGTTAATTAAGGAGAAGGATAAGTCTGGGCCTCAGGTTGAGATTCTAAATTAGAGAAAGGCCAATTATGAGGAAATGAGAAAGGATCTGGAATGTGTGGATTGGGATAAATTGTTTTCAGGCAAGGATGTGCGAGGTGAGTGGAAGACCTTAAAATATGAAATTTTGAGAGAATAAAGTTTGTATGTTCCTGTCAGGACCAAAGGTAAGGTTAGAAGTTTAGATTTTGAGGGATTTTAGAGATCTGGTTTGGAAGAAGAGAGAGGTGCATTACAGGTATAGGAAACATAGAGCAAATGAGGTATTTGAGGAGTATAAAAAATGCAAGATAAACGTCAAGAAGGAAATCAGGAATGCTAAAAGAAGACACAAGGTTGCTTTGGCAGTTGATGTGAAGGAAAATCCCAAGGGTTTCTACAGGTTATATTAAGAGGAAAAGGATAGTAAGGGACAAAATTGGTCTCCTTGAAGATAAAAGTAATTGGCTTTGTATGGAACCAAAAGAGATGGGAGAGATCTTAAATGCTATTTTTTTATCATCAATATTCACTTAGGAAAAGGACATAATTGTGGGAAGTATGGAACACATGCAGTGAGGTCATGGAGCCTATACAGTATAGATTAAAGAGGAGGAAGTTCTTGCTGTCTTAAAGCAAATAAGGGTGGATAAATCCCCAGGGCCTGATCAGATATTCCATCAGACCTTGAGGGAGTCTCAGGCAGAAATATTTAAAATGTCCTTAGCCATGGTTGTGGTGCCGGAGGATTGGAGGGTAGCTTACATTGTTCCGTTGTTTAAAAAGGCTTCAAAAGTAACCTGGAAATTATAGGCCAGTAAGCCTGATATTGGAAAGTGTTCTAAGAGATTGGATATACAATTATTTGGATAGCCATGGACTTTGGGCTTTGTGCATGGTAGGTCATGCTTAACGAATCTTATAGAGTTTTTGAGAATATTACCAGGAAAGTTGATGAAGGAAAAGCTGTGGATATTGTCTACATAGACTTTATTAAAGCCTTTGATAAGGTCCTGCATGGGAGGTTAGTCATGAAGGTTCAGGTGCTAGGGTATTTATGGTGAAGTAGTGAACTGAATTTGACAATGGCTGAATGGGAGAAGCCAGAGAAAAGTGATGGATGACTGCTTATCAGACCAGAGGCCTATGACTAGTGGTGTGCCACAGGGATTGGTGCTGGACCATTGTTGTTTGTCATCTATATCAATGATCTGAATGATCATTGTAAATTGGATCTGCAAATTTGCAGATGACACTCAGATTAGAGGTGCTGTGGACAGTGAAGAAGGTTTTCAAAGCTTGCAGAGGGTTCTGGACCAGCTTGAAAAATGGGCTGAAAAATGGCAGATAAATTTAATGCAGACAAGTGTGAAGAGTTGCATTTTGGAAGGACAAACCAAGAAAGGATGTACACAGTAAATGGTAGGGCACTGAGGAGTGTGGTAGAACAGAGATCTAGGAATACAGATAAATAATTCCCTGAAAGTGGCATCACAGGTGGATAGGGTTGTAAAGAGAGATTTTGGCATGATGGCCTTCATAAAGCAAAGTATTGAATACAGGAGTTGGGATGCTATGTTAAAATTGTTTAAGACATTGGTGAGGCCAAATCTGCAGTATTTTGTGTGTAGTTTGGTCACCTAACTACAGGAAAGATATCAAAAAGATTGAAAGAGTGCAAAGAAGATTTACTAGGATCTTGGCCAGACTTAAGGAACTGAGTTACACTGTATAGTGAATGAATGATTGAAGTTTTTCTCTTTATTTCTTCTCTTAATATTTCTTTTTTTGGGGGGAGTAGGGGGGGTAGAATTAGGTTAAGGGGAGGGGTAGATGGGGGTAGTGGGGTGGTTAAGTTTATTTTTTAGGATTCTTTGTAGTTCTTGTAGATTTTTTTCTATGCAACCATGAAAATATTTCTTGATAATTTGTTAATATTTTAATTTTGTAATTGTAGTTATTACTTTGCTTCCTAATAAATAAAATATATATTTTTTAAAAACAAACTGAGTTACAGGGAAAGGTTAAACAGATTAGGACTTTTTACCCTGGTGTATAAAAATAAGGGGAGATTTGATAGAGGTATTTAAAATTATGAGAGGGATGAAAAGAGTAAATGTAAATAGGCTTTTTTCCACTGAGGGTAGGTGAGATACAAACCAGAAGAGTGAAAGTGGAAAAATTTAGGGTGAACATGAGGGGGAAATTCTTCACACAGAGAGTGGTGGGAGTGTGGAATGAGCTGCCAGTTGAAGTGGTGAATACAGGTCCAATTTTAACATTTAAGAGGAATTTGGACAGGTACATGTATGGGAGAGGTATGGAGGGCTATAGACAAGGTGCAGGTTGGTGGGACTAGGCAAAAAAAAATGGTTAGGCACAGACTAAAAGGACCGAAGAAGCCTGTTTCTGTGCTGTGATGTTCTATGGTTCCATGTATAGAAGACTTCAACAGGAGCACCGGGATGCAGTAGTGACCCTTGAAGATTCACATGTGAAGTGTTGTTTCACCTGGAAGGATGATAGTGGAAAAGGAGGTGTGGGTGCAAATGTATCATCTCTTGTGTTTTTATTTCAATCGCAACATCTGCAGATTTTAATGTGTCATCTAAGGATGACATCTAAGGATGTCACTATTCATACACTGGCCACTACCCTTACCACAAGTGAATTAGAGTTCAAAGCTTCAACCCATGACTCACGTTGAACTGCCTGGAAAAAAAAAATCAAGTCGCACATCAGACCGAAATTCACAACGACATGCTAATTAAAGGTTCACCACCCTGATGTTTAGGCATTGACCAAAATACCTGTTAGGCTCACTTTCCAACCACCAAAATATCTTCCAAAGCATGTGTCCTTGTTCCCTTACTCTTTGCAGCTGTTTAACTTTCCGCACTAAAATGCATCATGGTCTGGTTTCTGCTCCATGACTTGTTCCAAATTTTGCTGTCTGTTCCCCCATCATGGCAGTGAATGATAGGGATGGCTACGTATGCTAGCAAATGCCATGTGCCCTTCGCTTGGAATTTCACTCACCCCCTTGGTAGCCTTCCATTTAGCTTATCCCTGACTGCTGTGGGATTGGGTCCTTTAAAGTCTGCCTGCCTTTTTTGCATGCAACTCCACAAAACCACATCAATAAACAAAGGATGCCTGCAGCTACTTCCCTGCCTTAGCATACTTTACAGGTTGTTTCATCCTTTTCGTCCAATTTCTGCAGTGAAACAATTGGGCAAAAACATTTTTTCATGATGTTTTTGTTTATTATATTTCATCAACTTAAGTCCATGTCCTTTGGTTATGAAATCTTTTACCAATAGAAATAGATTTTTAAAATATTTTATAAAAACAATAATGAATTTGAAGGACCCAAACAAATCTCTTCCAAATCTCTGCCCTACATAGTCCCTCTACCACATCACTCCTCTCGTAACTTTTTTCTCTCTAAAGCCTTTGGCATTCTACCAAATGTAGTGACCAGAACTGAACACAAGACTCTGAGATCGAAGTTTTTTTTTTCATATTCTTCCTTTCTTTTTACTTCAGAGCTCCAATAACAACAGCAAGCTAAACTTGTGTTTATTTCAAATGGCATTCTCGGTTTGACCTGTTACTTTCAACTATGTGTCTGCATGCATTTCAAGGGCCCACTGTATTCATATCCCTTTGTGTCATAGATTTTCACTTGTGGAAACATTATCCATGCCGACCACAAGTCCCATTTGCTTGTGTTGGTCCACCTCCAGCTAAATATTTCTTAGCCATTTATCTACCTAAATGTTTTACAATAGTAATCACCTTTATTACTTCCTCTGGCTGCTCATTCTGCACAACCACCACCCTCAGTGTGAAATCTCCATTCTTTGGCTTGGCTTCGCAGACGAAGATTTATGGAGGGGTAAATATCCACGTCAGCTGCAGGCTCGTTTGTGGCTGACAATTCCGATGCGGGACAGGCAGACACGGTTGCAGCGGTTGCAAGGGGTTGGTTGGGGTTGGGTGTTGGGTTTTTCCTCCTTTGTCTTTTGTCAGTGAGGTAGGCTCTGCGGTCTTCTTCAAAGGAGGTTGCTGCCCGCCGAACTGTGAGGCGCCAAGATGCACAGTTTGAGGCGATATCAGCCCACTGGCGGTGGTCAATGTGGCAGGCACTAAGAGATTTCTTTAGGCAGTCCTTGTACCTCTTCTTTGGTGCACCTCTGTCACGGTGGCCAGTGGAGAGCTCGCCATATAACACGATCTTGGGAAGGCGATGGTCATCCATTCTGGAGACGTGACCTACCCAGCACAGTTAGATCTTCAGCTGCGTGGATTCGATGCTGTCGGCCTCTGCCATCTCGAGTACTTCGATGTTGGAGATGAAGTCCCTCCAATGAATGTTGAGGATGGAGCGGAGACAATGCTGGTGGAAGCGTTCTAGGAGCCATAGGTTAAAACTGTATTAAAACTATTAGTTAAATCCCTTTGCTTCCTATAGACGTTGAGTGACCTGCTGAGTTTCTCCAGCACTTTTTGCCCAGTGTCTACAGACATCCCTGTTTAATTCTGCATTATTCAGGTGACTTTCCTCATCCCACAACATTTACTACTTTGTCAAAATGACTCAGCATCCTCAACTCTGTGACTCTGGGAGTAGAAATTATTCCATAACTGAATTTCATTGGCATGTTTTTATCTTGAAGCTATATACTCTAGTGCAAGAATTTCCCTGATAGGAAAAACATTCTCATAGCATCTTCCTGACAGTCCCTCGGAATCTCCTTTGTTTCAAAGATGTCACCACTCATTCACATAAACTCCAGAGAGCATTGAATTATTCTACTCACACTTCCACCTAAAGACAACATCCTCAACTCAAAAGTCAATTGAATGAATCTCTGCTGCACTAGTTCTGGAGGATATATTCCTTTAGAAAAGGGGATATCACAACTACACAGTTTTTCAAGTCACCACTTGGAACCAGCATAAATTGAATGGATTGAATAGTGTATACACATGCTATGACATTTCTCTGATTCTGTGTGTGATTTTAGCAAATGCTTGCACAGTTAGAGCCAGGTTTCCCTGCCTTTTGACTTAACCCTTCTCACAATAAAGGCCAACATTCCACATTTTCTTCATTGTTATATGTTGTACTTTCAGGCTTCTTATCACTTTTAGAGCTTGCCATAGAAGTGATGATATCTGTGCAATGGTCACAAATTGCCTTCCTTACCAAAGAAGTAAAGCAATGTATAAAAAGGACAATGGGCTATGCTTCTTTAGTTTTTCAAACCTCAGTCCTTGACATTTGCAGGGTCCACCTCATAAACCATCTTTTTCAATCTCTCCAACAACTGCAAGTAGATGATCGCTGATTATTGGATCAGATGAACGTTAGGATGACTGATTTTCTTCTGCACCAACACCATATGTCTCCTTGGCCATGGCTGAAATTGAACCAGATTGTTTGCAACTTTGGTGTCACAGCTGATTTGAGCTAAATTTCACACCATTTTTCTGTACCGTGTTCAACAGTACTCGATTTCATTTCAAGATGTCTGTCCAAACTAGTCTTGTTTCCCTGAGTTCAATTCCTATTTCTCCAAACCTTTCTTATCGATCTACCTGTGTCATTATCTTTCTGTTCATGAAACCCACGTCTGTCAAGAATAGATTATTCCAATATAATCCTTGTTTATCATCTATTAATTTATAGGATGCTGACAAAATGGGCAGGAAAGTCTGCAGAAGCTAGGGTTCTAGTCCAGTGCACAAAAGTGCTGGAGAATCTCAGCAGGTCACACAGCATCTATAGGAAATAAAGTGTAACCAACATTTCAAGCTGAGTCCTTTTTCAGCAAAATAAGCAAAAAGCAGCCAGGCACCTAAATAAAAATATGGAGGAGGGAGGGAGGAAGGGGCAGGGAGGGGAAGGAGTGCAGGCCAACAGGTAAGAGGTCAGAGGGAGTAGAGACAAAAGCTGACAAGTGATAGGGAGAGTGGGTAGCTCTTTGAATGGAGAGGGAAGGGAAAGGGGAGATGAGCAGAAGGAAAGGAGGGAGAGGGATGGGGAGGGGTTTGATTGAAACTGGAGAAGTTGACATTAATGCCATCTGTTTGGAGACTGCCGAGACAATATACATGTTGTTCCTCCAATTTATGCATAGCCTCGGTATGGCAGTGCATGTTACTATGGATAGATGTGTCAGTGTGGGAATGGTGTGTGGAATTAAAATGATTGGCCATTGGGTGGTCCAGCATTTATTATTCCATCCCTAACTTCCCTCCAGAAGGTGGCAGGGAATCACTTTGTTGACTGCTTCAGTCCTTCTATCAAAGGGGTTACAGGACTTGTTTCTCTGTGATAGTGTTCAATCACGGATGTATTTCCAAGTCAGGAGGTTGTGTGCATCTTGGAGGGGAACCAGCAGATGGTGTTGTGTGGATTGGCATGCTGCACTTGTCTTTCACAGTGGAAGAGATCTTCGAGTTTTGGGAGTTGCTGTCAGAAGTGACTGGGTGAATGACTGCACTCAGATCTTAGATTTGTCGGAGTATATACATTCAACCCTGAGATTCTTTTTTCCTGCAGGCAAGGCAAAATTACCACTTATTGGTAATGCAAGGAAAAACAACTGTATACAATATACACATGTAAACAAATAAAGAAATGTAAACAAACTGACTGTGCAATGCAGTGAGGAAAAAAATTAAGTGCAAAAATAAGCGTCCTTAAATGAGTTCCTGATTTAGTTTATTGTTGAGGAGTCTGATGGTGGAGAGGTAGCAGCTATTCCTGAACCTGGTGGTGCAAGTCTTGTGGCACCTATACCTCTTTATGGATTGTAGCAGCGAGAACAGAGCGTGTGCTGGGTGGTGTGGGTCCTTGATGATTGCTGCTGCTCTGATGGCAGTGTTCCCTTTAGATGTTCTTGAAGGTGGGAAGGGTTTTGCCTGTGATATCCTGGGCTGTGTCCACGACCTTTTTCAGGGCTGTTCACTCAGGGGTATTGGTGTCCCCATATCAGACCATGATGAAGCTGGTCAGCATTCTTTCCACCACACATCTGTAGAAATTTGCCAGGGTTTCTGATGTCATACCAAACCTCCACAATTCCTGAGGAAGTAGAGGCACTGACGTGCTTTCTTCAAGACACCATTAGTGTGTTGGGTCCAGGAAAGATCCTCCAAAATAGTGACTTCAAAGAACTTAAATTTGCTCACCTTCTCCACCTCTGATCCCTCAATGATCACTGGATTGTCCACCTTTGGTTTTCCCTTCCTGAAGTGAACAATCAGCTCCTTGGTTTTGATGACATTGAGTGTGAGGTTGTTGTTGATGCACCATTCAGCCAAGTTTTCAATCTCTCTCCTGTATGCTGACTCATTTCCAAAGTGGTACACACACCAGTGGTGAAGGGAATGAATATTTAGGAGCTTGTAGTCTGTCCCTTGCTTTCCAGCCTCTGATTTGCTGCTATAACCACAATATTTATGTGGATGGTCCAGTGGAGATTATGGTTGATGGTGATTCCCCAGGATATTGATACTGTGATTTTATTCTAAGATCACAGAAAGTACAGGCTACATGGCTAGATTCTCTCTTGTGGGAAATGACCATTCCCTGGCAGTTATTATTTTTACTTGTCATTTTTCAGCATGCGTCAGATTCAACAACTGAGAAAGGAGATTTGCTGACAGTTAGGCAGGGGAGGTTTGTCCAATGAATGTCCAAGGGTGCACAGTGTGCAGGGAAGATAGGCAGGTAGGTAGAGGGCGTAGCATAGCCCTGATTATAAGTAATGACATTAAATCACAAGAAAGAAGGGACATAGGGTCAAATGGGGTAGAACCCATATAGGTTGAGTTAAGAAAAGAACCCTATTGGCAGTTATATACAGACCCCCAAACAGCAGCCAGGAAGCGGACTACAAGTTACAGCTAGAAATAGAAAACCTGTGTCAGAAGGAAAATGTCAAAATAATTATGGGGGAGTTTAACATGAAAGGGGGTGGGAAAGTCAGGAATTTTGGGATCTCAGGAGAGAGAGTTTGTAGAATGCCTACAGGGTGGCTTTTTGGAACAGCTTGTCGATAAGACTGGGTGATGTGTAATGTACCTGAGGTGATTAGGGAATGAAAGGTAATAGAACCCTTAGGAAGGATCGTAACATGATAGAGATCAGTTTCAAATTTGAAAAGGAAAAGCTGATATCAGGTGTGTCAATATTTCAGTGAAACAAAGGGAATTACAATGGTATGAGAGAGGAACTGTCACAAGTTGACTGGAAAAGTAAGCTAGACAGAGGGACAACAGAGCAGAATTGGATAATAAAGAAAGAGCAGGATAGATATATTCCAAGAAAAAAAATGATGAATGCAAAAATGGCACAAATGTGGCTAACAAGAGAGGTTAAGGCTAAAATAAAAGCAAAAGGAAGGGCAGACAAGGAAGCAAAAATTGGTGGGAAAACAGAGGACTGGGAAACTTTTAAAAACTTACAGAAAGTCATGAGGAAAGAAAAGATGAATTATAAAAGGAAGTTGGCAAATAATATACAAAAGAATATGAAGAATTTTTAAGAATATATAAAAAGTAAAAGAGAAACAAGTAGATATAGGACCAATGGGAAAATAATGCTGGAGAAATTGTAATGGTAACAAAGAAATGGCAGAGAAAATAAATGAGTATTTTGCGTCAGTCTTCACTGAGGAAGTTGATAGCAATATACCTGGTAGTCAGAGGTCTCAGGGAATATAAATAAATACAGTTAGGATTACTAGAGAGATAGTGCTTAGTAAGATGAATGGACTAAAAAATAGTTAAGTCTCCCAGACTGGATGAGGTGCACTCATGGGTTCTAAAGAAGGTGGCTTTGGAGATTGTGGAGGAATTGGAATTGATTTTCCAGAAATCAATTGACTCTAACATGGTTCCGGAGGATTAAAAAGTCACTGTTTAATAAAGGAGGGAGGGAGAAAAGAGGAAATTATAGGCCTATTAGTCTCACGTCAACTGTTGAAAAGTTATTGGAGTCAATCCTCAAAGATGAGGTTATGAAATATCTAGATGTTCATGGCATGATAGGTCCAAGCCCTTATGGCTTCATGAAGGGAAGATCCTGCCTGACCTACCTATTGGAATTTTTTGAAGAAATTTCATATAGGATGGACAAGGGAGAGGCTGTGGATGTTGTGTATTTGGATTTTCAAAAAACCTTCGATATGGTGCTGCATAAGAGGCTGCTTAATAAGATGAGACCACATGGAATTACAGGAAAGTTATTAAATTGGGTGGAAGCAAAGGGCAGAAATAAAGGGATCATGTTCTGTATGGTTGCTGGTTACAAGTGGTGTTCTGCAGGGGTCGGTGTTGGGGCCGCTTCTTTTTACAATGATTTAGATCATGGACTGAATGGTTTTGTGGCTAAGTTTGCAGGTGACACCAAGATAGATGGTGCAGTAGGAAATGTTGAAGAAACCGAAAGATTGCAGAGAGATTTGGTCAGCTTAAGGGAGTGGACAAAGAAATGGCAAATGAAGTACAATGTTGAGAAATGTACGGTTGTACATTTTGGAAAAGGAAATAAACAGGCAGATTATTATTTGCATGCAGAGAAAATTCAAAATCCATAAGTGCAAAGGGACCTGGGGTCCTCGTTCAGTAACCTAAAAGTTAAGCACCAGATTGGATCAGCAGAGAAAAAAAAAGTGAATGCTATCTTGGCATACATTTCAAGAGGAATAGTTTATAACAGTAAAGAGGTGTTGACAAGGCTCTATGAGGCACCGGTGAGACCTTATTTGGAGTACTATGTGCAATTTTGGGCCACTTTTCTTAGAAGGGATGTAATAATGTTGGAAAGAATACAGAGAAGATTTACTAGGATGGTTCCTGGAATACAGGGATTAATATATGATGAATGTTTAGAGGCTCTTGGACTATATTCATTTGAATATAGAAGAATGAGAAGAGATCTCATAGAAACAATTTGAATGCTGAAAGGACTGGACAGAATAGATGCGAATAGGATATTTCCCTTCGTGGGTGAATCCAGGACAAGAGGGAACAGTCTTAGAATTAGAAGGTAACCATTTAAAACAGAGATGAGGAGAAATTTCTTTAGCCAGAGGGTTGTGAATTTGTGGATTTTTTTTTACCACATACAGCTGTGGAGGCCCAATCATTGGGGAGTTTAAGGGGGAGATTGACAGGTATCTAATTAGTCAGGGAATCAAGGGATATGGAGAAAAGGCAGGAAATTGGAAGTAGAAGTGAGAACAGTTTAGCTCAGGGTGGATTGGCGGAGCAGACTCGATGGGCCAAATAGCCTACTTCTCTTTCTTTATCTTGTGAACTTGTGATTTGACTAGATACCATGAATGCTGCAGCCAATGAGAATCCCTGAACCTATTCTCTTCTATTTTATCCAATGTCTCAAGAATAAGTCCAAAATTTGTGAAGAAGGCGTTTGGCATATGTATTCCACATGATTCTGTGAGGACAACAGTTCTCCTGATTTAGACACCAGTCCCAAGATGTGTTCGGAGTAACTTTGAATTTAATGCTTAAATTGATGCCAGTTATTCTTTCTTTGGTTACAGCATATTTATTATGATACAATTGAGTGGTTTATGTATTTTTTAATATAGAGATAGCATGGTAATGAGCCTGCGCCACCCAATACACCAATTAACCTACATGCCCCATGCATTTTTGTTGGCATATTTCACAGGACATTTATGAGGTGGCCACTTTGAATGTGGTCTGGAGCTACATATAGATCAGACTGTCTGAGGAGTGCAGATAACCCCAACTGAATGACTCCCCGTAACATCTTATCACTTTTACCAAAGATTTGGACTTTAGCTTTTAAAACATTTCCCCACACCCACATGGCTTAATGCAATATTTTATTTTCCAGTGCTACTGTGAAATGCCTCAAATTTTTAACATTTTACTTATGCTATGCAAGAAGAATACACACAAGAAGTTAAGGGCAGGAGTAGGTCAGCTGGCCTCTTAAGCTTGCCTTGCCATTAAATAGAATTGTGGATTTCCTGCCTCGGGCCTTGAGCCTGTTCCATTTTATTGTTAATATTCCAAATTATAGTTTAAGGACAATTTATTATCATTGAACTATTATGCATTTTAGGGCAACTTGAGATTATATTATTCTCCCAAGAAAATGTTCATTGTCAAAAGAATATATTTAGTATTGCTACTCAAAGTAGCTGCCAGAACTTGATGAACCCTTCCTGGTGACTGAATAAAATGTGTGGTATAACATTTGCTCTTTCTTTCTTCCTGTGTTCAACAGTAGTATATCTTGGGAATTCAGGAATTGCTGAAAAAAAGTGTTTGAAAGTGTTTGAAGCTCTGAGGCAGCAAATATCAAGGCAAGATGTTACTCTGTTGTTTTACCCATACTCCAATGCCCTGGAGTGATGTGCTCTTGCAGAAAGAAACAGAAAAGTATTAAATTGTTGGAGAAACACTGCAGCTTGGCTCCAATGAAGGTGCATTCCCTGAGGGAAAGGGGATTGCCACAATGTTTAGAATGTGCTCATATGTTGAGTACTGTGCCAATGCCTTGGAATGTTTCAAAAAAATACAAAAAGTGTTTACTCCCATAACCCTATCCAGATCTGTATTTCAGTCCCATAACAGTATCTGGATTTCTATTGCACCCAGATTTTTTGCTTCATGTTTATTCCTGTTTCGCTTATGATGATCTAGCTGGCAGATCTGAATGAAACACAGAAGTCTGCAGA
Organism: Narcine bancroftii; assembly: GCF_036971445.1. Classification (NCBI taxonomy): domain Eukaryota; kingdom Metazoa; phylum Chordata; class Chondrichthyes; order Torpediniformes; family Narcinidae; genus Narcine; species Narcine bancroftii. Next base: position 105,609,305 of record NC_091471.1, on the reverse strand, counting down.
TGCTGTGATTGTAGTAAAAACACAAAAATGCATGAGGAACTCAGCAGGTCTCGCAGCGTCCTTCGGAAGTGAAGATATAGCCCTACTTCTAGGTAGGAGCAAAATTCAGGCAAGCGCCGGAATAAAAAGGCTGTGGAAGAAGGAAAGAAAAGGCAGGTGGAAGACCACAGGTTAACAGACAAAAGGTGATAATTGGACATAGATAGAAAAGATGGGAATTGATAAGGGAAGGGATGGCTCTGTGAATGCAGAGCTGGAGGAAAGGAGATAAAGAGAGGGAGACTGAAGACCCTTTCATGCAATGAAAAAGCCCGACAATAAAGGCAGAGAATCTCCTTTAGGAATGCGCCCTGATCAACGCCAAGGCGCCAACTGCAATCCCTCTCAAGGAGGAATTATTGGTGGAACGCAGCTCTCCGCCACCTCACATGAATATGATGTTGCTGCAACCAGCTGGCTGGGGATGGGCTGATGATGTCGCAATGACACCGTCAGTCAGCGACCCATCTCCCCTCCCTCTCCCACTCACTCACTCCTCTCCCTCCATGTGTCCCTCATGGCAGGGGCAACCCGCTGGGGCCATCTGGGCAGGGCGACCAGCAGGGTCCGTCAGGTCAGGGACGGCTGGGGGGGGCCCATCAGGGCAGGGGCAGCCAGTGGGAACCATCAGGTCAGGGGGGCCTCCTGGCGGAGGCTTGGTATGAAAGGGCCTAGAGCTAGAGGAAAGGAGAAATAGGGATAGAGAATTTGGAGAGATGGGGATGTTGGGGGAGGGGGGGATAACAGAATCCAGAGAAGTAAATGTTAATGCCATCCGACTGGTGAGTGTCCAGGTCGAATATGACGTGGGTTGTCTCAATCTGGCAGTTTATGAGACCTGGCAGATTTACCAAATTTATATATTCTAATTATTCATTCTGTGGGCTCCACTGAATTGTCTGAAAATTCCCTTGCATGAAATCCCTTTGTTACTCTAAGGGAAGAAGGTAAGGGTGTTTTCTGGATCAGTTTTGCATTAATCTAGAAATTTAACTGAGTACTTCCTGGCATGAGCCACCCCAGTGACGCGATAATCTGCAAGCAACCATCGCTTGGAGCTCTCAAGACAAGATGGATAGCCAGTATCACATTAGATTGTGGCATCTGCCAGATTCTTTAATTGCCTGTACCTGAAATCTTCTTCAGGCTGTGTCAGTCATTGAATCAAGCACAACCCATGTTAACCCCAATCTCTAGCTCAATGACCTGATCCCTCACGTGGTTGGGCTTAAGACTGACCAGGAGCAGCATGACATGCACCTTGATGCATTTGTTTTTTGAAACTGTTGCAAGTGCTGACAGCAGCATTTTTCAGACAGTTGTCAGACCGAAACCCTGGCTGAAAATGTATTCCATGTCCTGTTAATGTCTCTGAATGGCACAGAAGAGAACTGCATCCTCTTATCTGTGAAATTCCTCACCTGGGAGTATAGTTCTGATAAAGTGAGAAAGAAAGAGGAAAGAGCACAGAATGAAACAAAAAAAAACTTTGAGATGATGCAGACACAATCCGTGCGGCTGCCAAATGAGGAGATAATAGCGATGCAATTTAGAAAATTTTTAAAAATGTCTCCAGTGTGTAGTGCTCCTTTGTTGTCTGAGTCACTGCAAGTCGAAAGTAAAATGCCATCACCTGATGGCTTTCCAGAATCTGCTGGTGATGAAAAGGAATGCTCCTGTGGGCTGTAATTAAATTGCTCTTTCAAAGTATTGTTGAAGCTCATAAAAAAACAGCATTTCAGTAACATCTTCAAGAGAAAGGACTATTGGACAAAATCCTAGAGACCTTTATTGGAAAACAAGAGACAAAATTCCAGCCACTTGGAAATGCAAGGAATTTTTTGAAGTTGGAATCTCTTCACATAATAGCATCTGAAAACGCCTGGGATTGTCTGATCTCGGAAGCTAAGCAGGCTCAGGACTGGTCAGTACTTGGCGGGGAGACGGCCTAGGATCACCAGGTGCTGTAGGTTTCTGTGAGGGGCGCTGGACAAAGTGGTGACTCTCTGTCTGCCTTTTGGCAGACAAAAGTTAAAGAATTTCATGTATGCTACATTCTAAATGTAGTATTATGTGTCAATAATGGAAACTTTACCTTTACATCACTGAGGTTACATGCCCTTTATTCAGAGAGGGAAAACATTAAATCTATACAAATGGCCTGATAAATTTGGATGATCAGATCTGCACTACCATTTCATTGAAAATTATGCATAAATTATGTAGCAGACCTTTGAGGCATTTACCTTTCATCTGAATTCCTGTAATTTTTCTCATTCAGGTGTACAGAAAAATTCTAGATCTGAGATTGGGCAGCATGATCTACAATAGGGCAAAGTGTGATTTATGCCAATTCTGTAGTACACAATGTGTGCAACAGGACGAGGTTTTTATGTTTAACACATCCACATGTTATCCCCGTGTGAAATCTAAAGATGCGCTTTGGCAGACTGTAGTTGCAAATCAAAGGGGGTTCAACAGGATTGGAGAGTAGTAAGGAATGGGGGATTAGAATATCAGTGGAGCATTTGGAATCCCAAGAGAGAACCAGGATATCTACAATGCACAAGTCAGGAACATAAGAAAATACTCTCCTGGTTGAGACTTTCCCTCCTTCTTAGGCTATCTTGGGGAATCACTCCGACTTCTCAATAGCATCTCAAATGCTCCTTCTCCACTTCGAACACTTTTGGCCCAGTGATTCCCAGCAGGCTACGAGGTTTATTACATTTCTTCAATTGGGCACACCTTCTATTTCCTCTGTCTGCTAACAACTCTGAACTAAGTGGGCACCATCCAGGACAAAGCAGCCTGATGAATCTCATCACCTCTCCCCCAATGACCACAGGGTGTGCCGTCTAGAAAATCCTCTATGATTTATCTAAGTTCCTCTGGTCACTCCTCCAAACCTACCATCCCTGCTCCAAAGAAGAACTAGATGGTACAAAAATTGATGGTGCTGTAGATAGCAAGGAAGGTTGTTTAAGGTAACATCGTAATATCGATCAATTGAAACCAATTGAAACCAAATCGAATTCAATCCAGAAAAATGCAAGGTGGTGCATGTTGGCAAGGCAAACAAGGGTATGATGTACACAGCAAGTGGTAGACTGTTGGGGACTATTGTAGAGGGACCTTGGGGTACAAGTCCAGTGATCTGTGAAAGTGGAAACCCTGAATGATAAGGTGGTGAAAGAGGCATATGTGATGTTTTCCTGAATTGGTTGTGGCACACATATAGGAGCCAGGATGTCATAGTCCAGGTTTATAAAACATTAGCCGAGGAGAATCATGGGCAGTTCTGGAGACCACGCTGGAGAAAGGATTTGACAGAAGAGTCACAGAGGTGATTCACGGGGATGTTGACTGAATTGGAACATTTCCATAATGAGAAAGGCTGAGTTTATTTTCCCTGTGGTGGAGAAGGCTAAGTACTGATTTGTTAGTTATTTAAAGTATGATGGGGAGTGGTGAGGGGGGGGGGGGTCAGATAAATAACATAGGTGGGGTGTCAAAGGCAAAAAAGGCATTGCTATTACACAAGAAGTAGGTGATTTCAAGGAAATCTGAGGGGATTTTTTTATACACAGAGGTCTGGATTACACTGTCTGAGGAGATGGTGGAAGCAGATACCCTCACAATATGTATCTGGACAATCACCAAGGCACAGAAAGCTGTGGCCACCTTACAAAGGGCCCAGGTTGAAGCATCAGTTACCCTTTACTTCCAAAACCTTCTGAACTTCTCCAGCACATTTGGATATTGTATTCCACCCCAGTGTCTGCTAACTTACTTGTTTAAGCTATTGACCTAATGCAGGTAAATGTAGATGGGTATGATGGGCAGCATGCACATGGTAGGCCGTGTGACTCTATGACTGGGAGCAGCTGGTGCATAGGAACATCAGCACCTGAAGATTCCCCTCCAAGTCACATGTCACCTGAACTTGGAAATGTACCATGCATCCTTCATCATTATTGGGTCAAAATCCTGAAATCCCCTCTCCATCAGCATTGTGGGGATGCATTCCCTAAAAAGGCTGCGGGATTTAAGAAGTTATCTAACTACCTCCTTCTCAAAGCAATTAGGAATGAGCCCAATCGTCAGGGTCCAATCCCTAAATAAATATAAATAGTCGGATCTTGATCGGATGAGGGAGCCATATTTGTGGGAATTAATTTCCTGAAGTCGTAGCCATTGCTCTATGTCACAAAATTGGGCAATGTGATCTTCCCAGAATAAACCCTTCCAGAAGATCTGCAGAAAAAGATGGCAAAACTGCAGCCTGAGCTTTGCTGTCTGTCAAAACTTTTGAATGCTTTGACATTCCTAACATCCAAATAAATTCTCAGCAAGCTGGTATCTGTTCAGGACCCTTTGTACATGTGCAGATCTTGCACTCATGGTGAATTGGAAGCAAAATTACAAATTTGGTTGAAGTATCCATTGCATTAAAGATTGTTTTTTTTTTCCATAAGATTCCATCATATAACACAGGTAATTATTGCAGCAGTAACTTTACTAGCTAACTCTTTTTATGACACTTAATTGAGTTTGAGTAAGGTTGTCCAATCTGTCATTCAGCATGGGTTTGCAACAATCGCATATCCTTGCTAATCGATTTCAATGGTATAGAGTTGAGTAGTGGGATTGTGATCTAGCTGAGATTCCCGGTTGTTGGGAAGCTGCTCATGGATCAAGTTCAAGGTCAGTGAGTCCTTCATTTCGATAGAGATTTTACTTTTGAGGAAGAAAGGAAATAATAAGGCTAATTATGTTTTTAAACCTCCTAATTTTCAATTGTTTCTCAGAGCATTTAAGAAATTTTAATGAATCAGATTTGTGTTTTAGATGTGGTGATACGGTTGGAACTTTTTTTCATGCTGTTATGTATCTTTTTGGAAGAAAATTCAATCGTTTTTAGAATATCTGTATAAGATTGAAATAGTTTTAGATCCAACAGTATTTTTACTGAATAGTTTGCAACCTCTGAAAGGCTTGGGATTAGATAAGTTTCAGCTTGCTTTTGTATATTTAGCTTTATTCGTAGTGAAAAAATTGTATTGCTAGTACGTGGAAAGATACAAGTATGATTGATATTAATAGATGGCATAATGAGATGAAATATTGTTTAATAATGGAAAAAAATACATATGTTTCACATGTTAATTATAAATGTTTTACTAATAAGTGGCTGTTATACTCAGAATATTTACATTTCAATTTATATTGATTAGATTTTAATATGTATATTAAACTTTTTTTAATATTCTTTCTTTTTTTATGGCTCTTCTTAGGAGAGTTGGCTGAAAGGGGGGGGTTCTTTTCTTTTCTTTTTTTATCTATATATATAAAAAAAGTTCATGTTCATGTTTAATTGCTCTATATGTCATATATTATTTGTTTTCTGAACGAATAAAGTTTAAAAAAAGAGCATTTAAGACACTTTCAGGTTTCAGAACATTCTCATACTTTTATTTCAAAACAATAATGATTTCATTTCTCTGGATTTTGAATGCATTCAAACATCAGTAACATTAGAAACAGTCCAAAGGCTTTAAAGCCTGGGGCTTTGCCATCACTCATCTTATTCTGGGGCAGTCACATGACTGAATTATGATTCACAAGCGTGTGCCTCCATACATGTCCTCCCCAGGACAAATAACTATTGTAAAATCACCTCCATCAACATTCACTGACCAAGCCAGGGGAGATATGTTATAAGCAGATAAACTTAAGTATCAGTCTTGAAAGTGACTCACTTGATACAAGTGAATGTATTTTGAATGTTCCTTTGAATTGATGTCTTTAGCTGTGGGCCAGGGCTCTCAAGATTTCAAATAATGTTGGGGGTGACATCGCTTGTGGAGATTGCTGGAAGGCCACTATATCTATTTATGAAGTGATTAAAGGGAGAAAGCAAAGAAAAGGCTGGAATTGTAAAATAAAACCGGAAGATGCTGCAAACTCTGCAGGTCAGGCAACATCTATACGAAGCAGAAAGAATGTTTAATCTTTCATGGTGTTGACCTTCAGCCTGCAGATTCCAGAACAGATCAAGTTGTAGGGTGGTTAGGTCCAAAAGCAAATGTCAGGCCTATTATTAAAACAGTCAAAGATTTAACCACAGGACTAATTGGAATTTCATGTAGATCACTTACTCAAACATATCAAGGTTGTGGAAGCCAGTACATTTCACAGTCTCCTCACCAAGAAATCTATTGGAGTTGTTCTGTGCTCATCGAGAGAGGAGTGTAACTTGTATTACCGGACCAGACTTTTAATTGACCCAATGCAACCTTTAGGAATCCTGTACAACACCTAATCTGCAAGGACATCAAACAATGGAGGCTGCCCTGCCTATGGAGTGAGACATAGTAGAATTATATAGAATTTAAATTTCACCTCCAATTTGTACAAAAAAAACCCCTCAAAATCAGGCAACAAAAAATTTACTGGAAGAACTCAAAGGATCAAGTAGCATCATTCGACAAGCAGGGTCTCAACCCAAAGCACTGGCAATTCCTTCTCATTCCCACCCCTCTCCACCCCACCCCTCCCACAGATGCTGCCTAAGTTCCTCTAGTTGATTGGTTGTTTCTCCAGATTTGAGCATCTGCAGCCTTTTGTGTCTGCAAATAAGATTTCAATGAAACTCCTGTTATCCAGCAACCTCAATCCACTGCCAAAAAATCGCAGAAAATAAATAGGTTAAAAAAAATACAGAGCTTTAAAATTTGGACACCTCACCATGAATTTGCCAATCACACAACACACAACCTCAAGAGACTGGAAAATTCACTTATCATATATTTTTTTTTTTTATTCACTTAAATTTAAAATAAGACATGCAGCCCAGTAACAAGCCCACTTGGCCTACTAGCCTGTGCCACCCAATTAACCTACAACCCAGTATGTTTTGAAGGATGAGAGAACACCGGAGCACAGAGAGGATACCCATGCAGACACTTGAGAACATACAAACTCCTTACAGACAGCGCTAGTCTCGAACCCAGATCGCTGGCACTGTAAAAGTATTGCACTAATCACTATGTTAACTTATCCAGCGTCTACCTATCCCCATAGGTGCCAGATACCTGGGGTTTTACTGTATTTATTTTTTTAACTTAAGAGAGATACAGAACAGGAACAGACCCTTCTGGCTCATGAGCCCCAATTACGCCCATGTGACCAATTTAACCTATTAACCCTGTACGTCCATGGAATGTGGGAGGAAACTGGAATACCCAAAGCAAGCACGTGTGGTCGTGGGGAGAATGTACAAACTCCTTACAGAATTATTGAATTCGAACCCAGGCTGCTGGTGTTGCTATTATATTATGGTCCATATCCAAGTCATATGTGTAAAAATTTTCAAATGCAAGATTTTAAAATAAATGAACGAAAATGAGATGAGGAAAGAGTATTCTGTTGTGATTGCTATAGCTTCCAGTGCTTATAGCTAGAAGTGAAGCTGAATGTATGCTATAAATAAATGTATACTGCAGTGTCATCACAAGACAAAGCCTCTTAGACTCCAGGTTGCAGTCATAACAAACTACTTCTGATGACTTAATAATTGTTCTAGCAGCAGTGTTCAGTAGCTGTTCTTATTTCTACCGAAAATATTTTGTCATTCCTGTCTGATATTCTTTTCAACCATTCTGTCACCTGTGGAAAGATGTCTATTTTGGAATTGTTTTCATAAAATATAAATATATTTTTTAACTTATCTGGTCATAACAATAGTGGGTGTTGCCTCTGCACAATAATACCCTGCCACTGAATGTATGGGACGACGTATGAGTATTCAGGAATTCCCAGATTACAAATGACCAATTTACGAAAACTCACTTTCACACAAAATCCCCCATACTCTTTTTAAAACATTTTTTCAAGCTAATACAGTAACAATAAGATGTTTCACAGTATTCATTATTGATGAGATACAATATACAGTGTTCTCCATAATGTTTGGGACAAATACACTTTCTTTATTTTTTGCTCCTGTTCACCAAGTTTTAAATTGGCAATCAAACAATTCACATGTGATAAAAGTGCACATTACAGATTTTATTAAAGATTATTTGTATACATTTTGGTTTGACCATAGAGAAATTACAGCACCTTTTGTACTCAGACTCCCTCATGGCAGAGCACAATAATATTTGGGACATAGCAATGGTATGTATACTAAAGAGGTCATATTAAGTAATTTGTTTCATATCCCTTACGTGCAATGACCGCTTGAAGTCTGTGATTCAGAAAATATCACCGGGTGCTGAGTATCTTCTCTGGTGATGCTCTGCCTGGCCTCTCCTGCAGCCATCTTCAGCTCCTGCTTGTTTCGGGAGCTTGTCCCCTTAAGTTTTCTCTTCAGCATATGGAAGGCCTCCTCAATTGGATTTAGATTAGGTGACTGATTGGCCATTCAAGAAATTTCCAGTTTTTAAATTTGAAAAACTCCTTTGTTGTTTTAGCAATATGTTTGGGATCATTATCTTGCAGGAGGACAAAGCACCATCCAATGAGTTTGGAAGCATTTGCTCGAACTTGAGCAGATAAGATGTTTCTATACACCTCAGAATTCATTTTTCTACTGCCATCAGCAGTTACATCATGAATAAATATAAGTGTGCCAGTACCTGTGGCAGCCCCATGCATCCCCAGGCCATAACATCCCCACCACCATTTATCACAGATGATGTGGTAGCTTTGGATCTTAGGCAGTTCCTTTCCACACTTTGTTCTTGTCATCTCTCTGCAGAGATTCACTGCGTGAGTTGGTCTCAGAATATATCCAGCTACATCAGGTGTCATGAGGGTAAACAAAGCTAACTCAACCAGACAACTTAAATAATGAAGTACATCAAGAGAAGCCCAGGAAGATTATTCACCATAGAATCTCCTATCAAAGGCAGGCAGCAGATTTTCCTTCTCCTTAAAATATATGATATTTTGAGCACAGATATCCACCTTAAAGAGAGTGTCTGTGCTGAATGTATCTGGTATGATTTCAGTGGATGGAAAAATAATCTGCAATAAGTCATGCGATAAAGCATTGTGTTCACAAGTGCAGTGAAAATACAATGGTATAAGTTCCTTCCAGGTAACTGTAGCCTTGGGATCAGTTAGTCTTGATTACAATTACATAACCAAGGTCATAAACACAGCACACCATTTAGATAACATTAAATTCAGCTCAGGGTACTGAATTCAAAATAATCTTGAATACTCTATGTATAGGTTTTGTGAAAGATGCAGCTTTCCTGGTGTTTGTGTTGCATTTACTACACTCATTTCATCCCTTAAGAATATCTATAATATTCATTCCTGTCAGAGTACAGGAAACAAAAATTCCCCATGAAGATTCAAATTGGTGTGAATCCAATCGAAAAACTTTTCCCAAAGAGAGAAAAGACTGTGCATGGGTCAATGAAAAGCCCAGTCATGTAAGTTAAGTTACACTCCTCTCTCAAATTGCATTCCTTGTAGGTGGAGATGACTCTATCATCAGATCAGCCATGATTACATTGAATGGGAGAGGAGGCCAAGATGGGCAGGATGACCTAACTCCACCTCCTATTTATTATGTTCTCAATGAGCCCATAACATTTCCAACAGAGTGTTTGGTGAAGAGGAGATAAATCAGTCCTGTGGCTATCTCATACTGGATTCCACAACCTTGATGTGCTTTAGTAAGGCATCTACATGAAATTCCTGTTACTCCTGTGGTCCAATATTTGTTTGCTGTTGAAAGCACTGAAGTTTTGTAAGCACAGTGCTGGAGAGAAGCATCATTATTTTAGGTAAGTGGCTTGTGCACAGCGGAACAGTGAAATATGACTGTCTGTGGACAATCAGTAAGAGGAATGAATAAGAGGAAAAAGATAAAAGAACATCAATGCAAGTGAAGCCTCTCCCCCCAGAAGGAAAATACCTCTGGGTCTCCCTTGCTAAGCCAGAGGAAGGAATTATTTCCAGAAGGCCTGTTTTAATATTTTATTGGAGGCTTTTAACCATTCTTGAACCATTTAAGGGAAATATTGAATATCAAATTTAAGGTTATGCTCTGCAACTTTAGTATTAATATTAAGGTATATTTTCTTTACTATGATGTCCCACTGTGCCTGCTCTCATACATAAATAATGTCATTTTCTTTCTGCTGCACACCTCCAAATAGCAGGCTTCTTGAAGCAGTGAGAGTGGATATTTCCAGAAGATTCTCCTTTGATTTCTGTTTATCACCAACTTTCATACAGTTCTGATCCTGGTATCCATGTGACCTATTGGTTCATTCTTGCTTTCAGAAGCAGCTTCACTGGTCAATGTGAAACTTACTTGCCTACACCTTTGTATTTAATCCAGTGTGGGAAGCTCTTTTTTCCCCACTTGTCCATCTCAAAGATATGTCTATAGGCTTTTGAGAGCCAATCAGCGATATGATTTGGGACTAGAATGTTTCTATAGCATCAGAGCAATCACTCATAAAAGATGCATCAGCTGTCCATTCCATTTTCACGTTTGGTATCTTCCTTGCAGAGTTCAATAATGTGTTCTAGTCAATGGAAATTTGTGCCATATGAACATTGTTGACAGGCATCAGTTAAATCATTCCTGGTTGTTTGACAATTTGGAGAGGGTAAACATTCAGCCTGATGTTTATATTCCTGCTGTACAATAGCAATACCAGGCTTACACTCAATGACACAACTCACACAGAACATCTACACCCATCACTCCCAACCGTGCTAACCCACAAACACCTGACTTTTCAATTCTCATCTCTGTGTTTAAAGCCTCCAGGGCCTTGCTCCTTCTTGCATTCTTAACTATTTCCAGGATTAATCCTTCCAAGAACCCAATATATTTTCAATTCAGACTTAACTCCTACATCTTCAATATTCTTTGCCTTGGTGCAAGGTTTATTGACTGTAAGCTTTGGAATTGTCTCCTGGGGCATCTTTATTTCTTTATCTACATCCTCTTGGGGAAGATATCTTATGTAGCAAAGTTGACAGAGCTAGAGCTCTTCCCCTTGGAGCACTGAAAGATTAAATTTTTTTAAAAATTTAGACCTACAGCATGATAATAGGCCCCTTTGGCCCATGATCACATGCCGCCAAAATACCACAATTAACCTACAATCCACGTACCTTTTGAAGCATGGGAGGAAACTGGAGCACCCGGAGGAAACTCATGCCGTCATGGGGAAAACTTACAAACTCCTTACAGATGGTGCCATATTCAAACCCAGGCCACTGGCACTGTAATAGCTTTGCAATAACCACTACACTAAACCATACTAGATGAGGGAGATATATGATTATGGGAGGCATAGCTAGGTTGGACAGCCAGCACATTTTTCCCAGGGTGACACTTGCAAATACCAGAGGTCATCTGCTTAAGGTGAGTGGAGGAAAGTCTAGGGGAGATGTCAGAGGTAAGTATTTCTTGTAAAGAGAGGATGGTGGGAGCCTGGAATCCATGGCTGGGGATGGTTTTGGGGGCTGGTATAATAGGGACATTCAAAAGACTCTGAGAATGGCACATGGGTGTAAGAAAAATGGAAGGTTATGGGTGTGAGGTAGGGAAGGCTTAGATTGTTGTGGAGTTGATTTACATAGGTCGGCACAACATCATGGGCTGAAGGACCTGTTATGTGCTATAATGTCCCATGTATGTATGTAATTCTTGTGCTATTTTAACTGAGCTTGGTAACACAAAATGACATTTTTGTTTTAATTTGCACTGCCTGTTATAATTAAGCATGGGTTGACTTGTCTGGATAACAATGCAAAACAAAGTTTTTCACTAATTCTGAATGCACGTGACATTAAGCCATTCACTCAATTCAATTCAACATCTCCTCATCCATCTCGACCTGGGCCTGATCAGTACAGAGATGAGGTGCAGTCACTAATGGACTGGTGCACAGGCAACAACCTATATCTAAAAATTTTAAAAAGACAAAAGAGATGGTTGTCGATTTCAAGAGGGCCATGCTCAGGTGGGCAATGTTCCACTGCCCATTGACGGCTCCACTGTTGAGGTCATCAAGAGTATCAAGTTCCTTGGAGTGCACTTGGCGGAGAACGTCACACGGTCCCTTAACACAAGCACCAGAGCCAAGAAAGCCTAGCAGTGCCTCTACTTCCTGAAAAGGCTGAGGAAAGTTCATCTCCCACCCTCCATCCTCACTACATTCTACAGAGGATGTATCAAAAGCATCCTGTGTAATTGCATCACCACCTGGTTTGGAAGCTGTACCTCCTCAGACTGCAAGACCCTGCAGAGGATAGTGAAGTCAGCAGAAAAGATCATTGGGGATACTCTTCCTACCATGAAGGACATGTACACCACTTGATGCAGAAAAAGGCAATAAACATTGGGATGGACTCCACACACCCCACATGTAAACTGTTCTCCCTTCTGCCATCTCGTAGGAGGTACTGCGGCACTCGGGCCCTTATGTCCAAATTGGGCAACAGCTTTTTCCAACCAAGCCATCAGACTCCTGAAATCCCAGAACATCTGGAGATAGAGTAACGTGGACTGTTACTGTATAAATCTTAATATTTAATATTTTAATGTGTTTAACTGCTATTCTAACTTGTATTTAGGTAAATATGTTCCATGGTCCTGGAGAAACGCTATCTCGTCTTTACTGTGCAAGCATGGTATGAACAATAAATAAAGGTGACTTGACTATTTGCATCTCCAGACAGATTAGCTGTCCTTAACAGTCCTTCATCAGCATCCCTAAGTTTACCTTAATCTATCATTTTGTGTTGGATTCTGTCCCTGTGACTACATTGCCCTCACACTGATATTCCATCAATAATCACAAAAGGCTGGAGTTGTGAAACTTTTATTAACTAAAGACAGGAACTACCTACAACCTCATCAACTGATCAAAGCAGAGGAAGGGGAACATGGGTAAGATCAGTCTCAGGAGGTGTGTCCAGCCGGGAGCAGCCAATCATGGCAAAACAATGGTTTACCACATTCACCCCTCCTTTTTAAGAGGAGTACTGCAGGATAAGAAAAAGGAGAATGTGAAACAACTATACATTTATAAAGTCTATCTGGAGGTGTCCTCTGCCACAGCGAGTGATGTGGCGATGTTTGGGGAGCCACCATTGCATCCTAAGCAGCTTGTGGGGTTGCCATATTAACCATTTGCCATGGGGTGGGGACAGATGGGGTGGTGGGGGAGTGTGGAGTTGGTACATCATTGGTGACAACAATGGCTTGGGGTAAGGGGTGGTCACCTGCAGGCTCTGGGACCCCTTAGGTTGAAGTGAGGGGGGGGGGGGGTTTGTCTGTTGAAAGTCACTGCTGGTCAGGAGCTAGGTCCCAGATCAAGATTGTGTCTTCACACCCATCAGGGAAGGCAATGTAGGCATACTGGGAGTTCACATGGAGAAAGTGGACCATTTAGGCCAGCGGGTCAGTCTTAGATTGCCTGATGTGCTTCCATAGTCAGACTGGCCCAGTGTAGGTAAGCCAGGTGGGCAGCATAGACCCTGATGCAGACTTCCTAGGGAAAACAAACATTCGTAAGGAGTGTTGTTGGTGGCCGAACATAAAAGTGACCAGACGGAGTGAAGTGAGTCTGGAAGGACTTCCTGCCATTGGGAGACAGGTAGACCCCATGGACAGTCTTCTATATTGTGGAGTTTTCCCTTTCTACTTGCCTGTTAACCCCTAGGATTGTAGCTCTTGGTGATGCCCTTGGCCAGTAGGTACTGCCGCAAGTGATCACATACCACGGTCACAGTGGGATGAAACCAGGGTACCCAAAGAGAGTGAAGATATTCTGGAGGGCCTTGATAACTGTGGCCATGTTCATGTCCGGCCATGGTATGGTGAAGGGGAAACAGGAGTATTCATCGATGATGGTAAGGAAGTAGACATTCCAATTGAAGGAGGGGAGGGGTCCCTTGAAATCAATGCTGATGCACCCGAAGGTGCGGGTAGCCTTGACCAGATGAGCTTTGTCCAGTCGGTAGAATTGAGGTTTGCATTTGGGCTAACAGTTTTTAGTCATAGTCAGGACTTCCTCAATGGAGTATGATAAATTCAGAGATTCGATGAAATGGAAAACTGAGTAACTCTGGGGTGGCAAAGGTGATTTTGGAGAGCTTGCAATTGAACACTAGCACAGGTTCCTCAGGAAAGAGGGTCTGGGGGCTCATTAAGTTTGCCAGGCTGGCAGAGAATGTCATAATTGTAGTGGGCAGTTCGATTTACCACTTCAGGATCTTATCATTCTTAATTTTGCATGTTATTAAACATGAATGCTACCACTCGCTGATCTGTGAGGAGGGTGAACTGTTTCCCTGTGAGATCATGCCTTCAATCGCGTACAGCCTCCACGATGGGCTGGGCCTCCTTGACGGAGGAATGGCGAATTTCAGGGCCTTGGAGGGTTCGTGAGAAAAAGACGACAGGTCTGCCCGCTTGATTGAGTGTTGCAGCCAAGGTAAAGTCAGATGCATCGCTCTCCACTTGGAAAGGTGTGAACTTGTCAATGGTATGCATGGTTGCCTTGGCAATGCCATCTTTGAAGCTGTTAAAGGCTGCTTGGGCTTCTGCTGACGGGGAAAAGTAGTACTTTTGACTATGGGTGAATCTTGTCGGCATAGTTGGGGACCCATTGAGCATAGTATGAGAAGAATCTGAGGCATCTCTTTAGAACTTTGAGGGTATGTGAGAGGGGTAGCTCCATCAGTGGGTGCATGTGGTCCGGGTCAGGGCCAATGATGCCATTCTCGACCACGTAGCCAAGTATGACTAGCTGTGCTGTCCGGAGCACACATTTATCCTTGTTATCAGTGAGGTTCATCCATTTAGCTGCCCAGTGGAATTTGTGGAAGTTCACATCATGATCCTATAACCATATTACAATTACAGTACGGAAACAAGCCAATTTGGCCCTTCTAGTCCGCAGTGATCCAAGTACCCTCCTCTAATCCCACCTACTAGCACTCTGCCCATATCCCTCTATTCCCCTCCCATCCATAAATTAATCCAACTCTTTCTTAAATGACGAAATTGACCCTGCCTGCACCACCTTTCCCAGAACCACTCTCTGAGCAAAGAAGTTCCCCCTCATGTTACTCCTAAACCTTTGCCCGTCAACTCTCAACCCATGACCTCTTGTATCCATCTCTCCTACTCTCAATGGGAAAAGCCTTTCCACATCAACTCTATCACTCTCATTATCTTAAACACCTCTATCAAATCCCCTCTCAGCCTTCTGCATTCCAAGGAATATAGACCTAATTTGTTCAGTCTCTCTTTGTATTCCAGATGCTGAAACCCAGGCGACATTTTTGTAAATCTTCTCAGCACTCTCTCTATCTTGTTAATATCCTTCCTATAAATCGGTGGCCAGAACTGCACACAGTACTCTAAATTTGGCCTCACCAATGCCTTGTACAGTTTCATCATTACTTCTTAACTCCTATATTCTATGCACTGATTTATATAGGCAAGCATACTAAAGGCCTTCTTCACCACCCTATCCATATGTGCTCCTACCTTCAGGGAACAATGCCCCATTATTCCTGCCACTGATAGTAATGTTATCTGGATATAGGAAAGTGACCTTGAGATCCATCTCCCATTGGAAGAAGGAGACCCTTTTGTGATGCCAAAAGGAACCCA
Organism: Narcine bancroftii; assembly: GCF_036971445.1. NCBI lineage: Eukaryota > Metazoa > Chordata > Chondrichthyes > Torpediniformes > Narcinidae > Narcine > Narcine bancroftii. The sequence continues at coordinate 105,593,590 of NC_091471.1, read as the reverse complement.
GAGGAAGTGGTAGAGACAGCTATCTGCCTGAAATGCCATATACTGGCAGTCTTCCGGACAGATCAGGAGCTGGTGAATTTTGGAGAAAACCCGACATTGTGCAATCTGGTTGAACATATCGGATATGCAGGGAAAGGGTAAGCATCGAACTGCATATACCAGTTGATGGTCAGACTATAGTTTATGACCATTTTATTCTCATCCCCATAAGCACTGAACCTTTGCCTTAAAGAAGGCCCTGTCAACTGCACAGTACCATTTACTCCTAGTAGTTACTGGCTTGCAATTGGGGATGAGGTTGGCGAATAGGAGAGTGGGGGGGGGGGGGTCAACCATGAGGGTTGAGAGTCCACACATCACCTGCAGAGGGCCATCTGTGAAATTTTCATTGCAGTCAGTAACGGGGTGGCGAGGTGGAGGTGGGGGCGCTGGAAGGGCCCATCAGATTGTAGAGTGACTTGCTGAAGTTATCACTTGAAATCCAGCCCAGTAGCAAGGGGACATAAAGTTGTGGCATAACAAGCAGTCTGAAGTATTTGTACACTATGTCTCCAACAGTGAGAGTCCCTACGTAGGACCCCAGAGTGTCTCCTGTGTATGATTTGGATGTGCTTGCTGGGTCGTACTTTAAGGGATAGTTGTTTAGCAGAATTGGGGTGGATAAAGCTCTCAGTGCTCCCACTATTGAATAAACAGTTGATATCGTGCCGGTTTACCTGGACATCCATCATGGACCTGGCGAGTTTGTGCGAGGCCCCCTGGTTCAGGATGATGGAGGCTAGTATGGATACATTTTCCTACTCTGATGGTTGCTCCCGTGCCTGAGATGGCTGCCCTCAACCCCAATGTGGCCAGCCTTGACCGCTTGAAGGTACTGTATGCCTGGGAAGATGGCATTTGGCATGCAGACCAAAATGGCACACATGGCATCGCTGGAGTGCAGGGAAAATGGCGCTGAATGCATTACGCAGAGTCCACACACTGCGCTGCTCGACCTTGCTGATGGTTTGGACTGGAAAACTTTGGCGTAATGCCCATTTTTCTGTCACCTGGAGCAAACTGCATCCTTGGCATGGCAACATTTCCTCGGATGCTGATCCTGCCTGCAAAAGTAGCACTACTCTGAGATGATGTAGGGGCCAGTCATTCACAGGACAGGATGACGCCCCATCCCAGGAGAGTGGCACCTAACCAGCCGTGTAGTCTTCTGAGTTCTGGAGGGCCACCTCCCATGTCTCTGTAAGTTCAACCACCCTTTGGAAATTGAGTACATTTTGCTACAATAGCTGTTACCGTATGTACCCAGACCGGATACCAGCCATGTTTGTGATGAGATCCTCTGTGATCTGGGCAGCCGAGGCAGCCTTACAGTCACACGCCCTCCACAAGATCTGGAGGGCCTGCAGGTATTCTGCAGTCATCTCACCAGGTCATTGTTTTCTGGTGGCAAGGAGATGCCTGGGGTAGACTTCATTAACCTTCCTGCAATACTGGCCCTTGAAAGTCTTCATAGCTGCTTGGTATGAGCTGGCATCACTGATCAATGGGAACATGTGGGGCCCAACACATGAGAGGAGTAGACTCAATTGGTTAGCATATGAGGTGATGGCATCAGCGGACACCACCCAAACATTTTCGAAGCAGCGTTGCCACAGTTTGAACATGTTAAGGACATCCTGTGACCAGGGGTTGATGTCAACCTTCTCAGGTTTCTTGTACTGTTCCATGCTTTCTTTTTGAAAATTTTAATTAACAAAATTGATGTACCATCAATAATCACAAAAGGCTGATATTGTGAAACTATCAGGCTTTTATTAACTAAAGACAGGAACTACCATCAACCTCATCAACTGATTGAAGCAAAGAGAAAAGGGAACATGCAAGGGGCTATGGGTAGGATCCGTCTTGGGAGACGTGTCCAGCCTGCAGCTGCTAATCATGGCACAACAGTGGTTTACCACACACACATCCCCCCCCTCATCACCATATGGGACCCCAAACAAACCTTCCAAGTAACATTTAACTTGTGTATCTGCAAGAGTCATCTACTGCATCAAGTGTTCCCATTGTGGTCTCCTCTATATCGAATAGACTGGATTCAGACTGGGAGCACCTTCGCTCTGTCCGCAACAATGGCGGGGATCTCCTTATGGCCAACTATTTCAATTTGGCACCCCACTCCCATCCCAACATGTCTATCCTTAGCCTCATCCACTGCCAATCCAAAGGAGCTGACTTTTTTTAAAATCCTGCAACTGCAGGTCTGGGCCCAAGATTTTGGTTCCTATGTTCGGCAGCAGCCTCGAGGGGTTTCACACTCTGGAGAAGCTGAGGACTGGTGCAGGGCACCAGCAAATGGGGACACCAACACCCATTTGAGAAGGAGAAGCAGAGGAGATGAGCCATGAGATGGTAACCACTGCAATGGACCCGTGAGGGGCTTTGCGGCTGAAGAACACATAGGCTGCAGGCTGCTGGCAACTGTGGTCAAGGGACTGGAGACTGGCTCGAGACTTGGTATCGGAACCAACATACAAGAGGGTGCCAAGGCTGCTGGGGCTTCCTGATCACGATTGATGTTCAGATCTGGAGCTCAGGCTGCTGATGGTTTGGACTGGCTGCAGAGTTGCAGGAGTGCTGGAGGTGAATGCACAGACCCTCTGGGAGGGGACTCTAATTTGGTTCTCTTTTGGCAGACTAAAGCAAATTTTGTGTAATATTGCACTTGTTTTATTTCATGACATTAAGAAAATGTTTAATCTTGAATGTATCACTGAATATGCTCTGATTTCCATGAGGCAATTGCCTCGTCTTGCTCTCTTCGCCATCTCTCTGGCTCCTCTTGCTCTCCACCCCCTTCTCTCTCCATTTAGAGAACTAACCCCTCCCTATCACTTCTCTGCTTTTTCTTTTGTGCCCTCCCACTCTTGCCTGTGACCCTGTGCTCTTCTCCCACCCCTCCAGGTGCCTGCCTGCTTTTTTGGCTCAGACCTTGATGAAGGCCTCAGGTCTGAAACATAGGTTATGTATTTTTTATCTTTGTTACATGAAAATGGCTGCATGACAATAACGTTTTGACTCCTTGCTGCCAGAGTGTGTCCAAAACCACTGGAAATCCATTTCATATCAAAATAGGTCTTCCTTGTTCCACTTGCTACGTTTTTTCACAGAAATCAATCTCCTTTTTCCAAGCCATTATTGAAATTTGACCACGATTTTTCACAATTTTGGAACTGACAAAATTCTCAATTTGTCCTTAAGATCGAATTTGCTGCCTTAGCATTTGAAGATTTTTTTATAAATAACAGTGACGTGTATTTGAGTCGGAGATCTACTGTGACTAGGGATGATAAAATCATGTTCACAATTTGAATGTGCAAGTCAATGAAAAATATTTATTTTTGAATATTTTAAGGACTTTTGCCTGGCTTCTATTGGAGGATAGGTAAATCTGATGATACACTGGTAACATAGAATTAAACTCTGTAAAAATGGATATTTGTGTGCTTTTGCTCTTGTAAATTTCATAAGTCTTGTGTTTACCGACAGATTCTTTTTTCACAAGATGGCAAATACAGTTAATTTTGACAAGATAGAAGCAGGTGATTTGACAGATCATGTCAAAATGAGCTAGGTCTTTGTTGGAAATTCCAAAACTAAGCCCAGTCACTGCTCTTTCTCTCAAGTTTGAACTTTGTTTATGAATTTTCAAGATCAAGAAATAAAACAGAAAATGTAATATTACTTGACATTTCCTTTAGTCTGCCATAAGGCAGACAAAGCATTGCCATTATGTTGCCTGACACCACTTACAGCAAGAGAAAGAAAAGCAAAGAGGCTCCCTTCAGGGTCAATGAATGCCTGGGGATTCACTTCTGCCACCCCCCCCCCCTACATTATCTGCAGGCCTATAGACCCTTGTTCATGCTGTTGGCAACCCGAGCTCCAGATCCAAACCTCCGACATGAGCAGGAAACCTTCAGCACCCAAGGCCCTTCAAGAGCCCTTCTTGCCCTCTTGAATCCCATTTCTGATACCTGGTTCCAAAGAGCTAGTCTCCAGCAGCATGCAGCCTGTGTGGGTTCTTCTGCCACTGAGACTGGTCCACTGCCGCAGTCACTGTCCTGTTGGGTTGTCTCCTTTGCTTCTTCTCAATGGGGTCTTTCTCCCTGTTTTAGGTGCCCTGTGCCATTCAAATGCTCCCCCAGAGTCAGCAACCCCTTGAGGCCACTGCCAGCACAAGCGCCACCATCTTGGGCACAAACCCCACGGTAGCAAGATTTTAAAAAAAAGCACCATCACTCCTTTAAGAGGCCATTTAAAGGGTGTACAGAGCTGTCCCCTTTGGATCTGGCTGTTGGACCCTGTGAAGAATCACTATGTCTCTGCTCGACAATCTCCCCAGGTCCGCAGCTCTATTTTGAAATGTTCCTCTTCAAAATATCCTACACTCTGTGTGACTCATTCATTTCTAGTTTGCAAAATCATTCTTTGTCGAAAATACCTAAATTTCTTTCCTTCCTCTATAAAGACACACTTTTATTCTTCTCATCAGTTTTCCACTATTGCTTTCTTATACAAGAAGTGTCACAAATCTGGTTTGGTTTTCAATCCCTCCAAATTGTTGCATAAGGATTAGTGTTTTACAAGCCCAAGATTTGTTACATTTACAACATTTTCTATACATCATTCACCTTGTAATGCAAGATGCAGCTCAATGTATTCCTGTCAAGAGCTGGGGTAAGATGGGTCAACATTACTGGATATGTAAAGTATCAATTCTAAATGATTAACTTATGTTCTTTTTTCCTGTGCTTTGAGTTTCCCTGGTTGCTTAGCAGAGGGATGCTTCCCCTCTTTGATGTGGGGCACTTCTGTTACTTGAACAACTTCATGGACAACTATAATTTCCGCATTTATTTTGGAGTAGTATAATGGCTTAGCAAAGCTACAGGCATTTGAACTGTCTCACCACTTTCTGCCTATTAACTTAATTATTGGAAATGACAGTCAGTGCTCATCTAAAAGTGAAGGACATTTGGTGTTAAAGCTGCATGTAATCAAAAATAAATCAGATGTTGCTTGTTTGTTGAGGACCTGGTGTTGTTGAAATGATAATGCCATCAGTTTCTGCCAGTGAACCATGAAGAAGATGTCATGCCAAAACTCAGATTGTTATTAGCGTACTTCTTGCCTATGCTTCTCCGGATTTCTGGATGATCATCAGTCATAATGCAAAACATTTCCTCTAACTCCCTACTGCCAATTTTCCTGATATCCACTAGCTGTAAAATATAGTTTTGGGAAAGCTTTCATTTGACAAATGGATTACACATCCAACTATGCCCATTTAACCACGACTTGATGCATTTTTATCAGTAGACGGTATGTCAGTGTTCTTTTCTCTGACATTTCACTTAATTTCAATGACCAATTACATTTGCTTTTCATGGAATCTTTCCAGCTGTTTTGTGAGCTGATAGATTAAGCTTCAGGAATTGCACCACATGAATGTAAGCAATGGTAGCTCAACAATGATTTCACATCTGTACCTTAAGTTCACACCATGTCAGCTGGAAACATTGTTGCTGACTTGGTGCATCTTGCTTTCTACTTTAGAAGTGTTTATTAGAGTCTTTAGCCCCTTTCATACTGGCGAACTATTAAATTAGCAGTTCAATTAACTATTTTAAAATACCGATAGAGCCATTCACACTGGATCAATGTTAACGGGTTCTCTGAACCCTTTCACATTCACCACCCAGCATTGCAGAACAAAGGGGCACCTATCCTCCAGTGGTGACATCCTGCATACCCCCTGTCCCATTCACCCTGAGCGAACTGGTATGCCAAATCAAAATTATATCGGCGATGATATAACCTTCCCAGGCAGTTCATCCCTGGGAGGTTTGATCCTGCATGCCAGTTCACGAACGTTCACACTGGCATGTTTCGGTAGATTGGCAGTTAATTATTGGGTTAAAGTTCCAATGTGAAAGGAGCTATAGAGTAGTTCTGCACAGAAGTTGGCCCTTCAGCCCACCAGGTCCATGCTGACCTTGTTTCCCATCTAAAGGTAGCATTCGAGTGGATGGGCCTTTCATTCCACATCCTCAAGGCAGAGGTCCTTCATCAATCTTCTCACCACACAGTCTTCATCAAAAGAGGATGGTGGTAAGTCCCAAGAAAATGTGAGCGACTTCCCAGATCTGAGGCAAACTTACAACAAAGGGAGACGTTGGTGATGAAATTTTCCACCCCTTCAATGCAGCAGAATAGCATTAGGTCGAGTGAGGAAACATTGTTCAAAATCAAGATCTCATGCCCACCATAAAACGCATGGTCATTCAGTTCATTTCATCCTCTCCTTGGGGGTTTTGCAAATGTTTTATTCATTTCTCTTTCCAAACTTATCGCTGAATAAACTTTTCCACACTGCCTCCCTCCCCTCTGCCCCGCCCCACCACCATTCTGGTGATGTCGGACATTCCAGGTCATTATCGACAATCGAGGAAATAGTTCAGACTGAAATTTTAAACATTAGTAAGAATTGCATCGAAGTAGAACATTGCTTTAAGATTTCATCTACAATAATAGTGAGAATGTCTAATTATCTATTTCTGCCCTATTTGTCTCTGGAAAGAATCATTTAATGCCATGCCAGAGCTTTGTAATCACTTCCCGCCCCTGTAATTGATGCAGTTTTAAAGGTGAGGTAATCATAACTAATGAAGTAGCTTTTCCTATTTCTGAGTATTGTGCACCTCAGAAAAATCTTTTGTCCCTCCAAATAGAAACCTATCATGCGAATTGAACTTCATAGATTGCTTGATATTGCTTGAAAGATAATTTTTTTGAAGGATTAATTCCTTGTAGCAGTGGAAATGAAAGATGACTCTGGACAATTGCAAATGAAGAGCTCATTCCTTTCTTTGATGTTGCAATAAACAGGCTTGAGCTGACCTCTGAATTGCAGGTAAGCAGCTCATGGAACCAAAGTTGGATAACATAATCTGATATAATAACTTTGGTTAACAGAACTCTATCAGCCTCAAAGCTGCAGTTTCTCCAAGACTATCCATTAAATCCTTGTGGCCACCTCTTCAAGTGATCATATTTATCAGACACAGCTAATCCTGTACATATGCAAATTGACTCTGATCAATTTAAAATTTTCAAGACAGTCATTTTATTCCTAACCTATGAGTTCTCAGCATCAGATTTTATGCTAAATAGTCCACAATTGTATGCTTTCAACTCTCATCTTTCCTAAATATTTCAGTGATTTCTCCCCGCCCCCACCTTTCCCAAACCAATGGAAAAGAGTTCAGAGAATATTATAAACATATATGTAATTTCCACAGTCAAAAATCTCAGATGGAAGTCATCTTGCTGTGGAGATATGTCACTTTTTAGTGCCATTGTTTTTGTTCATAATGTGATTTATCTGACATGCATTCTGAGCACTGTGGAAAATAACATAAAATTAAGAAGGATAAAGATAGGGTAGGTCAGCAGGAATTTTTTCCCATATCAGAGATTGATAAAACTGGAGGATATAGATTTACATTAAGGGGAAGAAAGAGGGGATATGAAGGACATCTTCTTCATCCAGGGCTGAAGGGTCTATTTCCATGCTGCGTGATTTTGTGACTGGTGAGAATTGGAAGAATGAGAGATTAAATATTTTATGACTTCCACAAGGAAAACAAAATTCAAGGTCTAACACACAAGTCAAGTCTGATCAAATTGCAAGTTATTCAATAATGCATTTCATAACCGCAAACATAAGTTTGACTTGCACAAGTAGGACTGATAGACCAGTTATATCATTGCACAGAGGATCAAGGAGGGATGAAGGTAAAAAATTGAACTATTAAAAGTGACAGAGCATTTGAGAAGTTAAATTTGCAGAAATTTATCCAGCTAACCATTGAGAAGACTACTTGTGAAGTCTGTCACAAATTGATGTTCCTTGCCACTCTTCCTGGAACTATGTCAAACTGAACCAGATCATTCACAACTTCTGGTGTCGTAATTTCCACCTTATTATGCTTTGAAATGTCTGCACTTTTAATTATCTGTGTCCTTGGTGAGGATGTTGTATGGAGTTTGGCCTTTCAAAAAAAAAGACTTGCCAAAGATGAAATGTAATGAGGGATCACCTTTCTCAGATGGTGGGTCTGCTGTATGAAGAGGAATGGGATTAACTAGGTTTACATCAACAAGAATTTAGAAGAGAGAGAGGGGATCAAATGGAAGGTTTCCAAATTCTACAGGATTAGCATATTGTACATGGGTCTCTCTGTTGCTTTGCCTTTCCATTTATATGATGAAGTCCTGCAGCCCTCTAATCATTTGGGATGTCTGCCTCTGCCAGCTTTGGCCACTTCACTTTTCAGAAATTATTTCCTTTGTTAATGGCATCTATGCTTTCAGTTAAAAAAAAAACCCTGGAATTCATTTCCAAACTCTCTAATTCACTACCTCCTTCCATAGAACATTACAGCACAGAAACAGGCCTCTTTGGCCCTTCGCATCTGTGACAAATCTTTTTTTGTCTAGTCTCACTGACCTGCACCCAGTCCATAGCCCTCCATACTTCTCCCATCCATGTACCTGTCAAAATTCCTCTTAAATGTTAAAATTGAGCCCATATTCACCACTTCAGCTGGATGCTCATTCCACACTCTCACCACTCCCTGTGTGAAGATGTTCCCTCCTCATGTTGCCCCTAAACTTTTCCCCTTTCACTCTTAACCCATGCCCTCTGGTTTTTATCTCACATACCCTCAGTGTAAAAAAGCATTAACTCTGGCTATTCCACTCATAATTTTAAATAAAGGTTGGACCTCTTTAATCTGGTGACACTGAGACCTGGCCATTGCCATAATACAGAAAATGCTGGAAAACAGAAATTAACCATTTAGGGATCGCCCTATGTAAACTTATCAAAATTAGAACAAAGCTTAAAACAAGAAATAATAATGTGGTGTGGCATAGTTAGTGTAGTGGTTAGCGCCAGATATTGGGACTGTGGTTCAAGTCCCTCGCTATCTGTAAGGAGTTTGTACTAATGGCAGCAGATTCAAACATGCCAGACCATGGGAATTGCCAGACCACAGAGCGATGAATAAGAGAGGTACAACCTGTAACTCTATCAAATGTCTCCTTATTCTTCTATGGTTCGGGGAATTAAGTCCTAACCTGTTTGACCTTGCCCTGTAACTCACAGTTCCTGAAATCTGGGCAACATCCTAGTAAATCTTCTCTGCAGTCTTTCTATCTTATTGATATCTTTCCTGTAATTAGGTGGTAAAATCTGCACACAATACTCCAAATTTGGCTTCACCAATATCTTATATAATTTTAACATAGCATCCCAACTCCTATGTCAATACTTTGATTTATGAAGGTCAATATGCCAAAAGCTTTCTTTACAACCCTATGCACCTGTGACACCACTTTTAGGGAACTATGTATCTGTATTCCCAGATCTCTGTTCTACCACATTCCTCTGTGCCCTACCATTTACTGTGTACGTCCTTTCTTGATTTGTCCTTCCAAAATGCAATGCCTCACGCTTGTCTGCATTAAATTCCATCTACCATTTTTCAGCCCATATTTCATATGTCCAGCTGGTCCAGATCCTTCTGCAAGCTTTAAAAGCCTTCTTCACTGTCCACAGCACCTCTAATCTGAGTGTCATCTGCAAACTTGCAGATTTAATTTACCACATTATCATCCAGATCATTGATATGGATGACAAACAACAGTGGTCCCAGCACCGATTTCTGAGGCACACCACTAGTCACTGTGCGAATTCATGTGCCAAACCACACTCGAAGATCATCTGCATTTCCTACATTACTCCTTGCATTGAAATAGATGCACTGGAGAACATTTCCCCCCCATTCAATACATTGATTTCTAACGGTACATGCAATTTTCACATCATCTTTTCCTCTATCTGGTCTGGCCCTCTGATTCAATTTCCCCTGCAAATATAGTTTATACCCACCAGAGCTGCACTAGTAAACCTTCCTGCAAAGATATTAGTCCCCTTCCAGTTCAGATGCAAACCATCCCATAGGAACAGATCCCACATTCCCTGGAAGAGACCCCAATGATCAAGAAACCTGAGGTCCTCCCTCCTGCACCAAGTGTTTAGCTACATGAGAAGCTGCATTATCCTCTTATTTCTAACCTCAATAGCACATGGCATGGGTAGCAATCCTGAGATCACAACCCTGGGGGTCCTGTCCTTCAACCTCATGCTTAACTCCCTGAATTCGCCTTACAGGGCCTCTTCACCATTCCTACCCACATCATTCGTCCCTACATGGATGCCATGAACTTGATCTGAGATTTCTCAGACTCTGGCATCAGGGAGGCAACATACCATATGGAATACCCGATCTCTTCCACAGAATCTCTTATCTGTCCCCCTAACTATGGAATCCCCTATCATTACAGCTCGCCTCTTCTCCTACCTTCCCTTCTTAGCCACAGGACCAGACTCTGTGCCAGAGACATGATCTCTGTGACTTGTCCCTGATAGGTTTCCTTCAAAATTATCCACTTGTTACTGAGTGGAATGGCCAAAGGGGTGCCCTGATCTGCCAGTCTGTTCCCTTTCCCTCTCCTGACTGTCACCCATCTACCCTCCTCCTGCCTCCTAAGTATTTAAGTGTCCCTTTAACTCCTGTTTATCATCTTCTTTGCCTCCCAAATGATCTGGAGTTCATCCAACTCCAACTCCAATTCCTTAACTCAGCTTGTCAGGAGCTGGAACTGGATGCACTTCTCTCACATGAAGTTGATAGGGATACTGCTGGCTTCCCTGATGACCCACATTTTGCCAGAGGAGCATTCGCCTGCCTTGGCTGCCATTCCCACTGCCAAACCTGCCTTTACCTGTGCATACCTGCTGAATCCTTTCTGTTTCTCAAATAGGGTGGCCCTTTCTGAGTTCAACTCCGCCTATCCTCACCTCTTACCTGTTCTCACCGAAGCCTGTTGAGCCAAAGCATTACCACTCTGACACAGACGATGACCATTCCCACCTTTATATTCAACTGTTGAGCTTGATTGCCCAATCAACTGCTATCACGGAGTCTCTCCTTTTTCAACCCCTTTGTCTTCAACTGTTGAATTTGATTCCTTCTTTAAGACTTCCTGAAATATCTTTATTTGTGCAATATTTTACTCATCTTCCCGAATACCTTTTTACGTGCCTTGTGCACATTAAAACAGCTATGAAATGTAGAGGAACAATTTACAATGTTCATATCACAATGTTGTTGCTGTTGTTATTGGTCAGGAATTCCTTTCGGAATTTATTATAAATAGCCAAAAAATGATAGGAAGATTAAGAAAGATAAGAGTAGAAAATTTAGACCAAAAAGAACAGAGCTGCAATAGTGAGTTGCTGTAGTGAAGTATTCTATACTGAGGTAATGTTAGACATTGATGTACATGTTGTGGGATCACTGTACACATTACCAAATCAATGTATAAGCAGGGAAGCCAACATACAAGCTGTGGAGTCTAGTGCGAGACTGACTCCTCCAGGCTTGCATGCTAGGCTTATATACATCACTACTTCTGTCACAAGAACAGGAAGTGACATTATCAGTGATGTCATCAGCTCAGATAAAAACCTGTCTTGGATGCAGGTCAATTTCCTCAATTTTCCACAGTACGTCTGCTTCACTTGTAAGTGAGTTGCCACGTCTTTAATTAGTTTTCCTTCCCTTTTCCTTACTTCTGATGTGAATGTACACTTCCATGAATTCTTGTAGCTACTTGGTATCTTTACCACTCAGCTTTCTTTCCCTTACTGCTGAGCTACTACAATTCTAATGAGCATGGTTCCACCTTCATTCATTGTCCATACATTTAAGCGCATCTCTGAAGTTAGTCCAGGGCCATGGAATTTTGAGATGAGGAACTTCATCGGTATGCTTGAAATGACAACAAAGGTAACAGGTTCTTTAGGTCCAGGAAAATAACATCTATCCATTATACTGTTGTAGGAACTATTAATGAATCCCTTGATACATTCGGTCCACCATGTGCTCTGAATGAAGGGAATATTTTGCGACATGCTTTGTGCTAACTTAAAATGTGAAAATGCACTTCAGCAGTACAAAAGATCCACAATCAGCATGTCACTATCTAATTATACATATGCAATGAATGTGGCTAGAGTAACCCCTGACTGCTCAAAATTATAATAGAAGTAATATGGAATTGACCTTTCCAAGTACACACTATAACTGTCATGTAATGATGAGAGAGATGTACTAAAAAGCCTTCCTTTTCATGAGTTAAACATAAAAATATTTTCTTTTTCTTCCAGGATTACACCCTGACAATGTACTTCCAGCAGTCCTGGAGAGACAAAAGGCTATCTTACTCTGGAATACCCCTGAACCTCACTTTAGACAACAGGGTGGCTGATCAGCTTTGGGTTCCCGACACCTATTTCATCAATGATAAGAAGTCATTTGTACATGGTGTTACAGTGAAGAATCGTATGATTCGCCTGCACCCAGATGGTACAGTCCTCTATAGTTTGAGGTTTGTATGAAACATACTTACATATTTTATTGATAGGGGCTGGGAGAAAAGGCTATATACTTATGTTCTGCCATGCCAATATGTCTTAATAAGACGTACTTTAAATTATCTTTCTCCTGCATTTCAAGTTAAAGTTCAAGTGAATTGTCACATGTACAAAGATGGCATTGTTTTTTTCAAGCAGACTGGTAGACTCCTCATGCATAGTACAAAACTACAAAAATGCAGAGTTACAGAGATCAGATGGCACAAAGCAAAGGCAATGTAATTCAATGATTTGGGGTTATGCAAGAGTTTGATGACAGCAGGAAAGAAACTGTTCTTGAATTTTGTCATGTGTAATATTTTACTTGTGACACTTCTTCCTGACAGGAAGGAGTTGAAGAAAGTATGGTGAACGTGGGATCAGTCGTCTAGTATGTTGGCTGCTTTTCCAAGGTAGTGGCTGTTGGAGATAGAATCGAAGGCAGGGACAGGGGGCGTGTGTGACCTGAGATATGTTCACAACCCTCTGCAGTTTCTTGCAAACTTGGGAGGGTAGTTCCTGAATCACAAAGTGGTACAACCCGAGAGGATGTTTTTAATGGCATAGCTTGGCACAGAAGTTGTTGAGGGATGTTGGTGATATGCCAAATTTCCCCAGGCTCCTGAGGAAGTGGAGACACTGTTGTGCTTACATGGCCACTGCATCAACATGGGTGGACCAGGACAATTCACTCTAGGCATTTACAGAGAGGAATTTAAAGCTATCTACTATATCCACCTCAGTAACTTTGACATTGACCAAGGAGTAAGCATTGCCCTTCCTCCTAAAGTATTTTACTAGCTCTTTGGTCTTGCTGACATTGAGGGAGAGGTTGTTGTATTGGGACCAAACCACTAGTCCCTCAATCTCTTTCTCTACTTGGCTTTGTCATTCGGAGGACATTGGGATCATCTGCAAAATTAATAGATGGAGTTTCCACATAGTCATGGTTGTACAGAGAGTGCAGTAGAAGACTGAGTGCGCAGCCTGGCAGGGCCCTGGTATTGAGAATGAGCACGGAGGAGGAGCTGTCACCAATCTTCACTCATTGTGGCCCATGGGAAAGAAAGTCATGGATCCAATTGCAGAGAGAGACGCTGAAACCAAGGTCACGTAGCTTGGGGATCCTGATTTCCCAGATCACTTTCTTTCAATTACTGCTTGTAAGAGAGCATGAATGCCCTCCCAAGCTGGTGCTAAATCAATTCTTCAGCTGGATCAGCAGGCAAAGTACAGTTGGCCCTATCGCCAGCCTTGGGAAAGCATCCGATCCCCCTCAGTGGTACGTGAGACATGGAGGGCGAAAATCTTGCTTCATTTTATTCAATTCCAGCTTTTAATAACTATATTTAAGGGGTCAGTACTGGGGCTCTTTCTTTTTATGTTGGATATTAATGATTTGGATTATCGAATGAATGTCTTTGTGGCCAAGTTTGCAAATGTTCCAAAAGTAGGTGGAGGAGCCGGTTGTGGAGAGGTAACACGGAGGTTGCAGAAGGATTGAGACAGATTAGGAGAATAGGCAGAGAAGTGGCAAATGAAGTATAATGTTGGAAAGTTTACGGACATGCAGTTTGGTAGAAAAAATAAACAGGCAGACTATTTTTTAAATGGGGAAAATATTTGAAATACCCACAAACTAAGAGACCTATCTCCCCTTGCAGGATAGCCTGAAGGTAAAATTGCATGTTGAGGCAGTAGTGAAGAAAGCAATGTTTACACTCATTTGAAGAAGAATAGATGTTCAGGCTTTATAAGGCGCTGGTGAGACCTCACTTAGTGTATTGTGAGCAGTTTTGGGGTCCTCAGTAAAGAAAAGATGTGCTGACTTTGGAGAGGGTTCAAAGAAAGTTCACTAGGATAAATCTGAGAATGAAGGGATTATCATATGATGAGGTCTGACAGCTCTTGACCTATATTCATTGGAATTTAGGAGATTGAGAGGGGATCTCATTGAAACATTTCAAATGTTGAAAGGTGTGGACAGAGTAAATGCAGAAATGAAGAAAGCAAATTTAAGTTCTTGGGAGTCATTATCTTGGAGGATCCTTCCTGGACCCAACACACCAATGACATCGTGAAGAAATCACTTAGTGCCTCTACGTCCTCAGGAGATTGCAGAGGTTTGGTATGACACTGGCAAATTTCTACAGATTTGTGATGGAAAATGTGCTAACCAGCTGCATCACGGTGTGGTATGGGGACACCAATAATTCTGCGCATAAAGCCCTCCAATAGGTCGTCGACACACCCCATGACATCACAGGCAAAACCCTTCCCACTATCAAGAACATCTACAAAGAATGCTGCCATCAAAGAGAAGCAGCAATCAAGAATCCACACCACCCAGCACACATTCTGTTCTCGCTGCTGCCATCAGGAAAGAGCTATAGGTGTCACAAGACTCATACATCTAGGTTCAGGAACAGCTGCTACCTTCCTCAATAACAAACTCAATCAGATACTCATTTAAGGACTCTTGTGCACTTTATTGATTTTATTTTTTATTCTCTCTGTATTGAACAGTTATTTTATTTGCATTCATTATATGTTTACAGTTCTTTATTTGTTTACATGTTCACACTATGTACTTTTTTTGTTCTACCAATAATTGGTAATTCTGCTGCACCCACAGGAAAAAAGAATCAGTATGTTGTCAGTATGTACTCTGACAATACATATGAAATCTGAATCCTCTGGAGGGAGAGTCAGCAAAAGGGTGGTAAATCTGTGGAATTTGTTGCCACAGGCAGTTGTGGAGGACAGGTCATGGGATATATTTAAGAAAGAGATACATAGGTTCTTGATTAGCCAGGGCATCAAAAGTTATAGTGATTAGTTATAAGGCTGATTGGTGGAAGAAGCTGAGTATTACTATAAAAGTAAGGGACTGCGTAGAGGGGTAGTCATTGAGGGAGTGGTCATCATCAGAGTGGACTGAGTCAGAGGGGACTCAGAATGATAAGGCTTTGGCTCAACAGGCTTCGGTGAGAACAGGAAAGAGGCAAGGAAGAGGAAGAGTTGAAGTAAGAAATGGCCACTCTTTTCAAGGAACAAAAAGGATTCAGCAGTTAGACACAGGTAGGGACAGGTTTTAGACACAGGTAGGGGCAGGTTTTAGATATCAGATATTTTGTTCCTCTCATCATAAACAGTGAGAATGGCAACCAAGGTAGGGGGATGTTCCCCTTGCAAAATGTGAGTTGTCAGGGAAGCCAGCAGTATCCCTGACAACTTCATCTGAGAGAAGTGCATCCAGCTGCAGCTCCTGACAAGCTGAGTTAAGGAATTGGAGCTGGAGTTGGAAGAACTCTGGATTATTCAGGAGGTAGAGGAGGTGATAGAAAAGAGTTACAGCAGTGGTTCTCAAACTTTTTCTTTCCACTCACTTACCACTTCAAGTAATCCCTATGCCGTAGGTGCTCTGTGATTAATAAGGGATTGCTTAAGGTAATAGGTGAGTGGGAAGGGAAGGTTAAGAATCATTGCTCTAGACCCAATTGTTACTGAAATACTTTGCTGAGAAAAATTGTCATTGGCCCATTTCCTTTGGAGTTTTGAAACCATGCACATAACGAGTCAATTAGGTACGATTAAAACAGTTTACAAACTTTTTCTTTCCACTCATATACCAACTTAAGAAATCCCTTACTAATCACAGAGCACCTATGGCTTACAGAATGCTTAAATTGGTATACGAGTAGAAAGAAAAAGATTGTGGACCATTGAGTTACAGGAACATTCACACCAAGGAGGCAGGAGGAGGGTAGATGGTGACAGTCAGGGGAGGGAAAGGGAACAGAAAGGCAATGCAGGGCACCCCTGTGGCTTTTCCCCTCAGTAACAAGTACAATAAATTATTTTGGATACTGTTGGGGGTAGTGAAACCTACCTGGGCCAAGCCACAGTGATCAGGTCTCTGGCACAGAGTCTGAACCTGTGGCTAAGATGGGAAGGGAGGAGAAGAGCTGTAGTGATAGGGGATTCCATAGTTAGGGGGACAGATAAGAGGTCTGTGGAAGAGATCGAGTATCCCAGATGATATGTTCCCTTGCTGATGCCAGGGTGTGAGATAGCTCAGATCAAGTTCACAGCATTCTTAGGAGGGAGAATAATGATCCAGATGTTGTGGTCCATGTAGGGATCAATGATGTGGGTAGGAAAGGTGAGGAGGTCCTTCAAGAAGAGTTCAAGTAGTTAGGCATTAGGTTGAAGTACAGGACCTCGAGATAGTGATTTCAGGAATACCAACTGTGCCATGGGCTAGTGATGTTAGCAATAGGATGGTGCAACTTAACACGTAGCTAAAGACAATGTGCATAGGGGCAGGCTTCAGGTTTCCGGGTCACTGGGCTCTGTTCCAGGGAAGGTGGGACCTCTTCTGATGCGACGGTTTGCATCTGAACGAGAAGGGGACTAATATCCTTGTGGGAAGGTTAGCTAGTGCTGCTCCAGTGGATTTAAATTAGATTTTCAGGGGGGTGGGGGGGAACCAGAGTGCCAAAGCAAATAGAGGAGTGGAGAAGGAAAAACATGATGTGAAAATTACATGCCCTGTTGGAAGTCAACAGGTTGTGTGTGGTGGAAATTTTCTAAAGTGCATCTATTTCAATGCAAGGAATATTGTCGAAAAGGCAGGCGAGCTTAGATCATATATTGGCATTGTGGCCATGATTGAAACTTGGCTGCAGGAGGGGCAGGACTGGCAGCTCAATGTTCTGGGCTTCCATTGTTTTAGATGTGAGAGAATGGAGGGAGGGGGGTGGGATGAAAGGAGAAGGACTGCCAATACTCGCCAGGGAAAATATCACCACTGTGCTCAGGCAGCACAGACCAGAACTGAGTTACAGGGAAAAGTTAAACAGGGTTAGACTTTATTCCTTGGAGCGTAGAAGAATGAGGGGAGATTTAATGGAGGTATTTAAAATTATGAGGGCTTTTTCCTCTGAGGTAGGTGAGATACAAACCAGAGGACATGGGTTAAGAGTGAAAGGGAAAATGTTTAGGGTGAACATCTTCACACAGAGAGAGGCAGGAGTGTGGAACGAGCTGTCAGATGAAGTGCTGAATGCAGGCTCAATTTTAACATTTAAGAAGAATCTGGACAGGTACATGGATGGGAGAGTTATGGAGGGCTATGGACTGGGTACAGGTCAGTCGGACGAGGCCAGGAAAAATGGTTCAGCACAGACTAGAAGGGCCAAAAGGAGTTGTTTCTGTGTTGTAATGTTCTGTGGTTCTATGGAAAAGGTCGGACAGTGTGGCAGAGTGGGAAAATGGATAAGATCATGAATAAATATTAGGGTAGATATTAGGGCAGGATTGTCTATTTCTGCTCCTGTCTTATGATATTTCTTTAATTTTGGTCAATGTACTTAGTTGTACAGGTAGTGTAAATAGATAAGTGTGTACAATTCAACATGAAGTGAATGAATGTACATTGGAGATATATGAATCCTTGTGATGACTGTGTTGATATTTCAGAGCAATGATAGATATTTAGATGTTGCATGGATACTTAGACCGTGGTCTAACTCCCCTTGTTTTACAGAATTTAGTCACTTCTGTTTGATGTGGCATTCATGACGCCATCTGATCTCTTGGCCTGAGACTAAATATTTCATCATATTCAGTTGCTCTCCCAGGCTCTGCCAGGGAGTCGAGTAATGGTGATAAATTGTTTGGCATGCTGAAATAAAGATAGCGTTCACCTTTGTTCCTTGGAATAATAGCTCCATTAAACAGAAATATTGTACCATAGTTTTCAAAGGAAACAGTTTTTAAAGTTAAGTCAAAGTTATTTTTGAGCCTTTTATTTTTGAAGAAAATTTATATATATAATTTATTGATGTTCGTTGATGTTATCACCCAGTTGAATTAGGTTGATTTTTCTCAGTATTTCCAGTTATGCCTAATCATACAAAGAGATTTGGGTTTCAATGAAATAATTCTCAGTCAATTTCTTTGTAGAAGTTTTTGAAAAACCAAGAGTTTCAATTTCCAAATGCTAATCTTAACAAACAGACTTGCAAATCTCAGAGTGATGAAGGCCAGAGAGAGCTTCATAACTGAATTCTGCTGTGTGATTTGGTAGCAGATTGCAGTAAATGGCTTACATTAACATCAAAGTTCAATTCAAGCTTTATTCAAATAATGAAAAAGAGAACATTGGGATATAATAACAATCAATGTGAACTACCAGTAGGTGATTTCATTTTCAGGATGAAGCTACAATTATTTTAACCACAGTCAATCTTTCCACATGTAATGGGGGCAGAGTGGCCAATGGCCTTCAAAGTTATGGAGGCTCTTGATCACCTACTTGTCCTGAAAGAACAGTCTATGGTTTGGAGAATTTAATAATAGGAAATGATAAGGCATCTTTAAACCTTCCCACTAGGCCCTATTTGTTTTAATAGGCTGCCTATTTCTCTAATCAGCTCTACTATTTTCTAAGACATTTTGCTTTTTAAAGGCTAAAGTTAAAAAACTGATTACAGTCATTCCCAACTGAACTAACTCAGAAATGTAGTTATATAGATGCTGCAGTTTTCATACATATCCATCACTAATTTTTTAGAACAACCCATGATAAGACCATCGCTCTGAGGTTTTTTGACATTAATTATCCATTAAAAAACAAAACATTTTTAAACTATTTCAATCAATTAATCATTAAACCGTAATGTAGAATCCCATGACAAGAAACATCTATCAGTAAATCACTTGCAAGATAGTCATTCCTTTTAAAAAAAACAATATGCATTTATTAGAAAAGCCAAATTGTATTAAAGTGTTAATCAAGAGCACTTATTCATTTCACAGCTATAAATCTGCACCATTTCCAACCCTGTGAATCCACATAATGTCAAAGACTAACAGTGATAACTCTCCTAGTCAGGTTAACAAGCTGCAGCTTCAAAGCCTGTATTCTTCAGGCTGATAGACCATAATAATTTCATTTATTAAAGCATCAAATAATCATTATTCTACTGTAAGAACTTATTCATGGAACACTCTTCAGCTGCCAATATGACAACATGACCAAATTGTAACATCATTTAATAAGGCTCTTCAATTCTCCCTTTAACTACTAGCTCTTCCACCTCCTTCACATTCGCTCCCAACTAGAGCTTATGTTTCAAATCCTGCTGGGTGCTCTCGTTGAGGAGTCTGATTCATCACTTTGCAGTTGGCTGATTTAAATACCAAGATTATTCAGAATTCGTTTAGAGTTCAGCACCAAGATTCCAGAAGATTTCTCCTTAATTTTGATAGATTCACTTGAAAATAATGAAAGTGTAATTATCAGTTTATATCCTAGTCTTAAATTGTACTTACAAATATTTCAGTTCCTACTCTTCTGTTCAATCCCTAGTTATCAAGTCATAGAGTCATATAGCATACAACATGCCCTTTGGCCCTGCTTATACTGGAACTCAAGCAAATGTCAAATCATTACATTATAATTAATCACCTAGCTGATTCATTTCATAGAGCCAAATAGGATTTCTAGTCAAGAAATTTATTAAGGCAGAGTAGATGGTTAATGGTAGGATACTTAACAGTGTGGATGAACAGAGGAACTTTGGGGTCCAAATCCATAGATCTCTGAAGATAGCTGTGTAGGTTGATAGGATAAGTAAAGAATGTTGTGCTTTATTAGTCAGGGAATTGAGTTCAGGAATTGTGAGGTAATGTTGTAGCTCTATAAATCTCTGGTAAGATCACACTTGGAATATTGTGTTCATTTCTGGCCACCTCATTACAGGACAGATGTGGAAGCTATGGAGAGGGTGCAGAAGAGATTTACCAGGATGTTTCCTGGATTGAAAACTATGTCATATGATACAAAGTTATTAGAGGTAGGGATTTCTCTTTGGGGTGAAGAAGGATGAACGTGAGTTAATAAAGGTCTACAAGATTATGACGAGCATAGATTGGGTGGACAGCCTGCACCTTTTTCCCAAGGCAGGAGTAGCAAACACCAGAGGACATCTGTTCAAAGTGAAGGGAGGAAAGTTTAGGGAGACATCAGGGGTAAGTTTTTTTTTACACCAAGAGTTGTGGGTGCCTAGAATGCATTGTCAGGGTTGGTGGTGGAGGCTGGAACAATAGAGGTATTTAAGACACTCTTAGACAGACACATGGATGAAAGAAAAAATGAGGGTTATGAGGTAGGGAGGGTTTAGTTTTTTTTTTGGTAGATATATATATAGGTCGGCACAACATCATGAAATGAAAGGCCTATACTCTGTTGTAATGTTCTATGGTCTATGTTTTAAATGTGATAGCCAAAGAAAATGATAAATCTATAGGTTATAGTCAGGTAGGTGATTTATTTTGCTAAACTCTGCTGTATCAAGCTGCTCGACATGCTCAGGTGTCTTTAATTCTTTGACATCTATCTGTAATGCTAGCAATTTACACTGATGTCCTCTACACTCAAACACAAACTTACCTGCCTCTGTCATTCCTTTAAATGTCACCAACGAGCATCTTTTCTCAGATTAACAATCCCGCAGCCATGTGGCAAAAGTGAAAAGAATATTAGCTGAAAGAACAAAATGTTATGAAATGAAGTTGCACCATAATAAATTCATACCTTTGCAAAGGGTAGCACCCCGGATTGAAGGTTAATATCAATGGCACTTAACCAGTGAAGGAAAAAGTGGAGGCCATCACCACTGTGGCAAAGCTTGAAAATGTCACAGAGCTTTGTAGCTCATAAATCTTGGGAAGATTTCCATATTCATTTCAATACAATGGACATGTTGAATTTGGCATCAAAATATGGTGTGGGTGCATGATAAGCCATAAGATAGATGATTAGCAAGGAAAACCTAAAACTCCTCAGTTTAGACACCAAAATGTTTCAATAGGTGAAGCAAAGGTCAGAATTTGATGGCCTGCCAACCCAAGACTAAGACAAGCAACAAAATCAATTTCCGCAGCAATTTGAAATGTCAACAGAAAGAAGGAATTCACAGATGGAAGCCTCATTCAGACAGTGAGAAAATAGGACTGAACAGATCTCTGCCACAAGCAGTAACGAAAGTAAATGGGGGAGACTCCAGTTAAGGTATTGAATAAGAACCAATATATTGGCATGTGAATCGTTACTGCACAGGCTGTTTAATCAAGTGTTGAGACACTAACACCAATAAATTCAGTTGCACTCTGTTGACGGAGAGCACTAAAAAGTGATGGAAGCCTTTCAAGAGGTTTTGGATATTTAGGCAAATGGACCATATGCTGCAAGACAATGGACAACAAATATATGTATAACTACCATCATTGTACGAAATATTGAACTCAGGATGACTAAAATGACAAAGGACTGGCTAACACAGCCCAAGCTACGTTGGAAGAATGTTCTCAGCAGTGACATTTCAAAGTAAGTCACAGCTTAGCATATTGTTGTCAGGATATGATGACATATTCAAGGACATTTACACGGGATCACTGGGTACATTCCCACACTTGCATCAGGACAGATTTAAATCTGAAATAAAAACAGAAACTGTTAAAAACACTCAATGGGCTAAGAAGCATCTGTGGAAAAAGAAACAGCGTTAACACTTCAGGTCAAAGATTCTCTTTATGTGTCTTCCAGCAAATGCTATGTTTTAAGTTTCAAGTACAAATTTGGTCTGTTGCAAGTGTAAGGTAAAACATCATGAGATGGGAATGTGTAAGGAGTTACCCTGTACAGGGCTGTAACAAGATGTGAATGCATCCTTGTACTTACAAGATAAGAGAGACATTGATGGATTGAGAGGCAGGAAGCTAGCAGGGAAAGGATAGCAACAGTTTTAGTCATTGGACAAGTAATGATATGATGATGTTCTAAGCACGTATCCAAGGGTATAAAAAATCACCATTTTGCTGATAACGGCAGAATGCATTCTCCGACTAACATGGTTAGTTGCAAGTGTTACAATCCGGTAATAAAGAACAAAGAACCCTGATTTCGACTCAGTCTGGTGTTTGTCTCACTCATTCATGAACAAGGCAGACCTAACACAAGCCCAGATCATGTGCCGAATGAGTCAATTTGAGAAAGAACCCAGACAGGCAGGAGAAAAATTGTGTGCTTGTGAGTGGACCATGTAAATAATGTCAGTCAAGATGGTGCCATTATGAATAAAGCCGCATTGAAAACAAAGCTATAGGCAATGGACCACATCAAGACTCACTAGACAAGACTTGTAGGCATAGTTAGCATTATGCAAGGAATAGATAATGGCTGTGTAACCACGATGTCTTAGTCAGCGGTGTACCCCCGATATAATTGATGCTGGGGACTCAGCAATGATAATATTGAATTTCAAGGGTAGGTGACTTGTGAAATGCAATAGTTTTGATTTCAAGTGGATCAGCCAACAGATCAATCATAAAAGTTAAGGAAGCTCAAAAGAAAGAAATGTTACAGGAATATTCAAAGCTCAGCTGGAAACATTGCTTGGCCAATTACTTGTTGAATATCAGAATAACTTTGCAAACTCCCTAGAGTGTACCCAGCACAATCTCATTAAAAGGGAATTCATTAGCTTTCAACAACCAGTTATAGATTTGAACAGTTCAAAAACATAATTTTGACAGTAAATCAGAAGGCACACAGTTTCAGTACAATTATGAGCTCCCATTTCATTTTTAGAGTGACTGTCACTTGAAGAGTTAACAAATTGAGAGCGAGGATAAGCTGCGACCATTCACAACTATGGAGAGAACTGAGTCGATAACAATCAGGTACAGACTGTTCCCAAAGTTTATCCTCTGGAGAAAGCAAAGGAGTATTTGTTGCTTTTATCCAGGCACAGATGTGGAGAGACATGTGAGTGAATCATTAAAAGGAACAACAACATTTTAAGGAAGGGCACTTTCAAGCAGCAGCTGTCTGAAGAACCATTGTGCTGGAGTGGCTCTGTGTGTTAGTAAACCATTTGTTGTTCCTCCCTGTCAGGGAAAGTTTTAATCCCCACTGTGATCCCTGGTCATTTTGAAGGGGAATTATTAAATCCCACTGTGACCAAAGGAAAGGTCACTTTGGCTAACCCGTATTTGGGTATTGGAAGCAGGAGAAGTACTGCATTTGGATCATGAACATTGTGATGGTTATTTTTGATTGACCCACATCTGGGTTCTGAAAGTATTGTGAAAGTCATGAGTTTCAGTTCCTTTACAAAAGGAAAAGGGG